>NC_056725.1:1035657297-1035817297 GCF_019279795.1 Protopterus annectens
TATAGTTTTCGATCCATTGAGAGATGATACTGTATAGGCCGAAGATTCAAGATGTTGGGCCATGCTTTCTACATATCTGTAGTGATCCATAAAAACTATGCCCCCACCTTTATCAGGTTTCATAGTTCTTATATGGCAATCTTTGACCAACTGGATAAAATCCCTCTCTAGGGGGTGATGTTACTTGGTTTCTTCTGGCTATTATACATGACATGATTCTTAATGGCCCATATGTCCATCTCACACATTTTTTCAAATGATTGCAGGATGGGATGTAATGGAGGGTTATAAGAGCTAGCTACCCTTAATAAACTAACAGCAGAAGAATCATTACCCATTATACTATTCAAATTGAGTTTATGATAAATACTTTAAGATCAATAATCAGCCTCCCTATGTCCAAAGGACGCCCTGGAACAAATGAAAAGTCTTTGGCAAGAAAGTCAACAATGTCCTGTGGTATGATTAGGGAAGTGTAGTTATACACGGTGAAATCCGCATTGGAACTCAGACACAAAGTAGGACACTCGCCCGTGTGGATGACATCCATCACCTCCGCCGCTTTCCTGTTCCTGATTGGACTGAGAATGAGCACGGGAAGATTGTTCCTGCGGTTGTTGATGACCACTTGAAAAGCCTGGTCGTTGATGTTGTTAAAATACGCAGGCTGCCCAGTCACAAGAGG
Source organism: Protopterus annectens (assembly GCF_019279795.1). NCBI lineage: Eukaryota > Metazoa > Chordata > Ceratodontiformes > Protopteridae > Protopterus > Protopterus annectens. The sequence goes on from NC_056725.1 coordinate 1,035,657,983, forward strand.
AGTCACATCGACTACTACTGGAGGGGGGGTAGTGGAGTTACCATTATTATTATTAAGTCTAGGGCTTCTTCTGACAGGTCTGCTAGGACCATTAAAGTTAGTGTTGTCAGTATTAGTGCGGAACCTGATGAAGATTAAAACCAACTGTGATGGGTTCTTCATGATTATTAGTCAAGCCCTTAGTGAGCCTAGGGTAAGCACATTTGTTTGCATAATCTTTCAAGTCCCGAGTTAGTTTCTTCTTCTTGTTAGAAGTTAGTTTGGCAAGAGTGGCTTCAATGCTGGAATAAATCCTGCAAAATTCATACTTATAACGAGGAACTCAGCATCTGATTTGATGTCTGCCTCCAAGATTTCAATTTCTGACTTTAATTTAGAAATGTCGGCAGAGTAAAATTCAATTAATGCTGATAAAAATTGAAAGCCTTGTCTATCAAAGAGATCAATCAACTCTTGATAAAATGGTGAGGCTTCTGTTAAACCAGCTGGAAAGCGCCATTGGCGTAAGCCTTTGGGAATGACTTTAGTTCTAATACATTCCTGTAGATAGGCTATTTCCAGTTGTAGTTTTTTATATTTAAATAATTTCCCATCGAAATTATCAATTTTAATGTCCAAATTATGGTTGTTATCCACAGAAGAGGCAAGGTTGTTTGACTGGCTGTTGTTAACATCAGTAAAAAAAATTGTCATTGTTAAGAAAGTTTTGTATAACAGGAATTCCATTAGCGCAACTAGTGCTACTAGCACTCGTTCTGTTTGCGTCTAAAGGATCCACTGGAACCCTTAATAAAGAAATGTTAGGAGCTAGTAAAAGCTGTTGAGTACCTGTGTTAACTGTGTTAGATCCGCTTACTTCGGAAGGAAGAATGCTGCCTGTGGGCAGCCGTGGTGTACGTTGACCATTAGGAATGGAAAAACCACTCGCCTCCGGAGAGGAAACGCTGCCAGTCAGCAAGCGTGGTGAACGTTGACCGTTGGAAATAGGAGCCACGTCAGCATTCGAAACAGTAGAGTTAATTCCAATAGACGAGGCCCTCGTTGGTACTGTAAAAGCGGTAAACGCTTCAACTTTCTGAGTCAACGCTTCCACCCGATGAAGTAAAACTTCTATTAGTTGAGTGAGATTCCCGGATTGGGAATCTGAATGATTATTGCCCAAGTCATTTTGAGAAAGAATGAGTGGTGAACCAGTGTCTCTTGTCGCGTCTGCCATAGACAAACAAATACGACCAACAAACTTAAAAGACCAAAAAACTGCAAAAAGTGCCGACTGCACACAAGGAGGAACACGTAGTAAAACCACCAACAACTTTATTACAAGCTGAAAACCAATTCCAATAAAGGTGCGGAGTACAAATGACCCGCCTTCATCAGACAATTAATGAACAAGGCAAGTACATTTTATACTTAACTGTTGAAACAATGCGCCAATTAAATAAAGGCACATGATAAATTAGTAACAAGAATTGCTTGTTTAAATCACTGAAAATAAAAGCAAGCGGCATCAGTGGAAAAACCATGACATATTATACTAAACATTACTATGTTACATGGAATGAAAATGACATTAACCTTCCATGCACTAAAACTTGTATGTAGTGAAAAACACTGGAGAAAAATCTTAGAAATACACACCAGTGTTTTAAAACTAGCTCCAAAAAGTAACTAAAAATAGTAATAGTAAAAGTACCTCTTCCCTGGATGTTACCTCAAGGTAGATGTACATCAATGAAGATACACGTAATGCAAAATTTACCTAATGTGGGACAACCATTTAAGGACACATTTAATTGATAAACCCTCATTAATACCAGGCAAGATGTGAGCCCTAGTCCTAATCTGCCATAGCAACTCATCAATTTCTAACCTGAGTTGCCATGGCCCGCCTGATGTCAATGTCCCTTTGTTGTAGAGCAAAATTGGAAAAATGCCCTGGATACTCAATACTGTGCCTAGCTAGGGCATTGGTGACATCTTCTTTGTAAATAGCATGCTGATGTTCATATATTCTACATTTAAACTTTCTTTCGGTTTTACCGATGTAGAACACATTACATGTATTACAAAGTGCAACATAAGTCACCGCCTTGGACTCACAATTAAAATGCCCAATAACCTTGTACTCCTTACGGTTGATATTAAATCTACTCCCCACCTTGATGTGCTTACATTGGGAGCATGCACCACATCTGAACATACCACTAGGTCTGTTAGATTTTGGTCGTGACTTTCTTTCAAAAATACTCTTCATGTTCTCACCTCGTCTGTATGTGATCTTGGGTGATACACCCAAAACAGTACACAGGGTTTTATCTTGTTTAATGATTTCCCAATTTTTGTTAATGATTTCTTTAATTTTCACAGCATCAAAAGAATAAGTATGTAAAAAACTAGTCTTAAAAGAGGTCATGTCATGGTGGTTGACATTGCTAATTACTGACCTATCATGCATAGGTATGCATGGGGTTATTTGAAAGTGTAGGTGAGACGATGTTGTGACCCAAGAGTATTGGGACAAAGTGCCCAGATTCACGTTTATGTGTTACTTCAGTCGCTACTTCGATTACTAGAGACCTTGGATAGCCTCTTGCCAAAAACATTTTAATTAAATTATTACATTCTGCTTGAAAATCACCTTGATCTGTTACCATCCTAGCTGCTGTGACTATCTGCCCCTTTACCACAGCTTTCTTCTGATGGTATGGATGGTTACTGGTGAAATGCAAGAAAGCATTTGAATAAGTTGGCTTTCTATATATGCGACTAATAAACCTTTGGTTAACACTATCCTTGATTAATGAGATGTCCAAATAATTAATCTCATGATCTTGGATGTTGTAAGTGAATTCAAGGAAATCAGTTGTTTTAGTTATGTTGTCAATAAAAGTTGGAATCAACACTTTATCCCCATTCCAAATACAAAGAATATCGTCCTGGTAACGAGTGTACCAGGAGATACGTTGTTTGAACAACTCGTCATGGAAAAGAAAAGTGGATTCCCAATGGGCGAGTACTGCGTTGGCAAAAGTACAGCCACAAGGGGAACCCATAGCTACACCTGAAGTTTGTAAATAAAATTCCCCCTCAAAAGTGAAAAAATTGTTGGATAACACAATTTCCAATAAAGTTTCAATGAGATTAATGGTATCATGTTGGACATTTTTAGCCAACATGAACTCCCTCACCCATGCTATGCCAATCTGTTGGGGAATGACAGTGTAAAGGTCTTTGATATCTATTGTGAGAAGAACCATGGTGTCATCATATAGAAGCTTGTTGATTTCTTTAAGGCATGACCATGAGTCTTTACAAATGTGCTTCTCACTAGAAATCAAAGGTTTTAAGACACTGTCAACATATTTAGCACATGCCTGGGTGATAGAACCCCTCCCATCTATGATGGGTCTAAATGGGGGGGCCTCCAGGCTCTTGTGAAGTTTGGGAGTACCAAAAAGAGCAGGAATGCGGGGGGCTGCCATAGTCAAATATTGAAGAATGTTCGTGTCAATGTAACCCTCCAAAAATAAATCATTAAGTATGTTATTGATTTTCTTATATGCTCCTCGAATCTCATTGAGAGATGATACTGTATAGGCCGAAGATTCAAGATGTTGGGCCATGCTTTCTACATATCTGTAGTGATCCATAAAAACTATGCCCCCACCTTTATCAGGTTTCATAGTTCTTATATGGCAATCTTTGACCAACTGGATAAAATCCCTCTCTAGGGGGTGATGTTACTTGGTTTCTTCTGGCTATTATACATGACATGATTCTTAATGGCCCATATGTCCATCTCACACATTTTCAAATGATTGCAGGATGGGATGTAATGGAGGGTTATAAGAGCTAGCTACCCTTAATAAACTAACAGCAGAAGAATCATTACCCATTATACTATTCAAATTGAGTTTGCGTATAAATACTTTAAGATCAATAATCAGCCTCCCTATGTCCAAAGGACGCCCTGGAACAAATGAAAAGTCTTTGGCAAGAAAGTCAACAATGTCCTGTGGTATGATTAGGGAAGTGTAGTTATACACGGTGAAATCCGCATTGGAACTCAGACACAAAGTAGGACACTCGCCCGTGTGGATGACATCCATCACCTCCTGCGGCCGCGTTTCCTGTTCCTCAGATTGGACTGAGAATGAGCACGGGGAAGATTGTTCCTCCGGTTGTTGTTGACCACTTGAAAATCCTGGTCGTTGATGTTGTTAAAATACTCAGGCTGCTCAGTCACAAGAGGAGTCACATCGACTACTACTGGAGGGGGGGTAGTGGAGTTACCATTATTATTATTAAGTCTAGGGCTTCTTCTGACCGTGTATAACTACACTTCCCTAATCATACCACAGGACATTGTTGACTTTCTTGCCAAAGACTTTTCATTTGTTCCAGGGCGTCCTTTGGACATAGGGAGGCTGATTATTGATCTTAAAGTATTTATACGCAAACTCAATTTGAATAGTATAATGGGTAATGATTCTTCTGCTGTTAGTTTATTAAGGGTAGCTAGCTCTTATAACCCTCCATTACATCCCATCCTGCAATCATTTGAAAAATGTGTGAGATGGACATATGGGCCATTAAGAATCATGTCATGTATATTAGCCAGAAGAAACCAAGTAACATCACCCCCTAGAGAGGGATTTTATCCAGTTGGTCAAAGATTGCCATATAAGAACTATGAAACCTGATAAAGGTGGGGGCATAGTTTTTATGGATCACTACAGATATGTAGAAAGCATGGCCCAACATCTTGAATCTTCGGCCTATACAGTATCATCTCTCAATGAGATTCGAGGAGCATATAAGAAAATCAATAACATACTTAATGATTTATTTTTGGAGGGTTACATTGACACGAACATTCTTCAATATTTGACTATGGCAGCCCCCCGCATTCCTGCTCTTTTTGGTACTCCCAAACTTCACAAGAGCCTGGAGCCCCCCCCCATTTAGACCCATCATAGATGGGAGGGGTTCTATCACCCAGGCATGTGCTAAATATGTTGACAGTGTCTTAAAACCTTTGATTTCTAGTGAGAAGCACATTTGTAAAGACTCATGGTCATGCCTTAAAGAAATCAACAAGCTTCTATATGATGACACCATGGTTCTTCTCACAATAGATATCAAAGACCTTTACACTGTCATTCTCAACAGATTGGCATAGCATGGTGAGGGGGTTCATGTTGGCTAAAATGTCCAACATGATACCATTAATCTCATTGAAACTTTATTGGAAATTGTGTTATCCAACAATTTTTTCACTTTGAGGGGAATTTATTTACAAACTTCAGGTGTAGCTATGGGTTCCCTTGTGGCTGTACTTTGCCAACGCAGTACTCGCCATTGGGAATCCACTTTTCTTTTCCATGACGAGTTGTTCAAACAACGATCTCCTGGTACACTCGTTACCAGGACGATATTCTTTGTATTTGGAATGGGGATAAAGTGTTGATTCCAACTTTTATTGACAACATAACTAAAACAACTGATTTCCTTGAATTCACTTACAACATCCAAGATCATGAGATTAATTATTTGGACATCTCATTAATCAAGGATAGTGTTAACCAAAGGTTTATTAGTCAATATATAGAAAGCCAACTTATTCAAATGCTTTCCTGCATTCACCAGTAACCATCCATACCATCAGAAGAAAGCTGTGGTAAAGGGGCAGATAGTCAGAGCAGCTAGGATGGTAACAGATCAAGGTGATTTTCAAGCAGAATGTAAAATTTAATTAAAATGTTTTGGCAAGAGGCTATCCAAGGTCTCTAGTAATCGAAGTACAACTGAAGTAACACATAAATGTGAATCTGGGCACTTTGTCCCAATACTCTTGGGTCACAACATCGCCTCACCTACACTTTCAAATAACCCCAATAATCGCATACCTATGCATGATAGGTCAGTAATTAGAATGTCAACCACCATGACATGACCCTTTTAAGACTAGTTTTTACATACTTATTCTTTGATGCTGTGAAAATTAAAGAAATCATTAACAAAATTGGGAAATCATTAAACAAGATAAAACCCTGTACTGTTTTGGGTGTATCACCCAAGATCACATACAGACGAGGTGAGAACATGAAGAGTATTTTGAAAGAAAGTCACACCAAAATCTAACAGACCTAGTGGTATGTTCAGATGTGGTGCATGCTCCCAATGTAAGCACATCAAGGTGGGGAGTAGATTTAATATCAACCGATAGGAGTACAAGGTTATTGGGCATTTTAATTTGAGTCCAAGGGTACTTATGTTGCACTTTGTAATACATGTAATGTGTTCTACATCGGTAAAACCAAAGAAAGTTTAAATGTAGAATATATGAACATCAGCATGCTATTTACAAAGAAGATGTCACCAATCCTAGCTAGGCACAGTATTGAGTATCCAGGGCATTTTTCCAATTTTACTACAACAAAGGGACATTGACATCAGGCGGCCATGGCAACTCAGGTTAGAAATTGATGAGTTGCTATGGCAGATTAGACTAGGGCTCACATCTTGCCTGGTATTAATGAGGCTTTATCAATTAAATGTCCTTAAATGGTTGTCCCATATTAGGTAAACTTAAAAAGTGTATTTTCATTGATGTACATTTGCCTTGAGGTAATATTCCGAAGAGCTTCTTTCATTACACTATTATTTTCAGTTATTTTTGAGCTAGTTCTAACACACTGGTGTGTATTTCTAAGATTTTCTCCAGTGTCTTCTTTATATACAAGTTTTACTGCACGGAAGGATATTGCCATTTTTATTTCATGTAACATAACAATGTTTAGTTCAAGAAGTCATGGTTTTCCATTGATGTCGCTTGTTTTTATTTTATTTTATTTTCAAGTGGTTTAAATAAGTAATTTTATAATTGTTTAATAGTGCCTTTATTTAATTGCATTGTTTCAACAGTTAAGTATAAATGCATTTGCCCTTGTTCATTAATTGTCTGATGAAGCGGTCATTTGTACTGAAGCTACCTTTATTGGAATTGCTTGGTTTCAGCTTGTAATAAAGTTGTTGGTGGTTTTACTACGTGTTCCTCCTTGTTGCAGTCGGCACTTTTGCAGTTTTTGTCTTTTATATTCTGTTTATTAATACCACAGGAAAACTAACATTTGCAGCTTGTAAACTGAGGTGTAACAGTTTCCAAATCAGTGGAGATCTCATTATGACAAGACTGTATATGCTGGGCTTTGAGTTGTTATGTTGCTGGACTTATATTTACAGGAATTTATTTATTGTTGTACAACAATTTCCTTTGCATAGATATTAGTGATCTGAGTAAAATATGTTGAGGAAGGGGTCATATATAATTTACATGGCATACCATCATATACACTTAATGATGATACTTGTGATGAGTCATATTTTATCTCAATAAATATTGATAATATTATGCATCTGTAATTCTACTTTAAATTAACTATGATCATTGTTGTGATTAACAGACTTCATGCATAGTATAGTTAATTTATTTATTACAGAGTTGTGCTGAAACTTTCAGTCTGCAACTTGATAGTTGTACTTCATGTTCAATTAATAATAAAAGTCATGGACAATACTTTATTCCTACTCCCTTATTAAAACAATCTGTAATCTGTATTTGAACCCCACATTACTTCTACTGTTACTCAGAACTTACTTCATTGTCACATTGAGTCACAGAGTAAGTTGTATAACAGGTGTACTTTGCATTCAGCACTGTCTAGAGTGTTGACTGAAGCATAGCAGCACCAGTCTCACTTGCACTATTGATGGCTAAGCATTTGCCCATGCCAAATAAAATTCTGAGTTTTTGCCTTGAGACGTTAATTGCCAGTCACTCCTAGTGACCACTGATAGACAACGTGCAATGCCAAGTGTCACACAACAGCAGAAAAATATGAGAAAAACATGAATCAGTCAGCTGGTTTATCCAAGTTTTCAAAAAAAATCTAGATTTGAACCAACTGCCTATGGCATTACCCTGAAACATTCACTATTTTAACAGTGTTGGCCACATTATAACTTGCATTTTTGTTACACATCATCATGCCTTCAAATCATAAGACTTATTGAGGAAGGGGGGGGGGGCAAACAAATCATATAAGGTGATGTTGTACACAGCATATACAAACAAAAGGTATAACTGTTTTAAGGAAGTGTTTTACTTTCATGACTACTCGTTCTGACAGATTTACAATGGTTTTGGTTAAGCATCAATATTTCACAATTCATTCTGTTGATGATTTTACTTCCTGACACTTTAGTCCATAGCATATTTGCTCTTACTATAATGAATAGTCAGAAAGCTGTTGGAGACATATATCAAATTGTCTCATTTATCATTCCACACACATCCGTTATTATGAACCAAACATTGAGAATTACAACTGTATTTCAGGTTCAGGAATAAAAACATTTTTTTAGCTGTGAATACTAACTTCATAATAGCCAAACCCGGAATCAAACATTACTTTATTGCTGTTGTTAATCACAACTTTCTGCATTATCACATTGAGCCATAGAGAAGGGTATTTAACAAGTGTTGTTTTGGCAATCGCTACAGTCCAGAGTGTTGATTGAAGTGTAACAGTGCCAGTCTTATTTGCATTACTGATTGCATTCTAAATTAAAATTCTCAGTTTTTGCCTTGGGAAGTGAATGTCATTCACTGATAGTGATCACTGACAGTCACTGATGGGCAGTGCCAAGCATTGCACAAATGATGCAGCCAAAAACAAATTAAAAAGGCCTCTGTGTGATGACTTCCCATCTCTGGTCTTCTACCACTGAAGTGTGGGCATTAAGAATCTCTACTTTTACACATCCTGTCTAGAATTGAACCATGAGGCCATAACATTATCATAAAACATTGACAAGATTAACAATGTTTGCCACATCAACATAGATATTATGAGATTGTAGAACACGTATACTCAGATTTGTAATTCTAAAATGCTTCATTTAGGGAACAACATACCCATGTTCTCACACTTGTCTTTGTCCAGTAGACGTCTGGCTGAATGGAATTATGCTACTGAAGCATGTGACATTACAAACAAATGTATGCAGTACAAGAGTGTGCTGGTCCCTCTTTTGTGACCTTTACCTGCTTACATTATATTTTGCATTTATTTTGAACTTTTCTGTTTGTATGTTGAAGATTTATGTACTTTACATGACTTTCAGACACTTTTTACTCAGAGACAAAGTTAACTATTAAGCATACTTTTATAAAGGTGGTATAACGATTATCTGCTATGTCACTCCATGTAATCATCAACTTTTCTGTAAGCCTATCCTCACTGACATACTCATTGAAAGTGTACATCAAAGTAGTGGGAGTGTAAAACTCTTAATTAGTCATGCAGTACTGATAATGAGTCATATTTGCAAGCTATTAGCTAGCTCCTGTTCTGAATACTCAATCTTATATTGCTAGGATGAGTGAATGGATTCACCAACTTGAAATACTTCTGTTTGTATAGTTCTTCAAATCATGTTTACCTGCCCAGCTCTTCAAGCAGATTGAGTGATTCAGGAATAATAATGAACTGGTACCTAATTTTCATATCACCATCTCCTGAGAGGTTTATCTGTACTATATAAGCACACCCTTGGGCTGAGGAACTTGTGTCATAGTAGGGAAGACTGCTTGGCTTCACCAACTTAAAATAGTGCTGTTTGACTGAGGTAAAGTGCAGTAACTGAATTCTTTTTGGAGAATGTTATCACAGTTCCTGACAAGGTATGTTATGTTTTTTGCAAGTACTACTTATGGTTATAGTTATAATTTTAGTACATTTTCTTAGAAAACTGAAAGTGATGTCTGCACTTGCATCGAGTATTGGTTTCCTCTGAGTTACATCGCATATGTCTATTCACTTTTCCTTTTATTTTACTTTTGGTTGTGTTTAGTTTCTATAATTACAGGTGAGCCTGACACTAGCACTGTGGAGATCCTATTGTCTGATGTTGGAGTATTAGTATCCTCTGATGATGATGATGATGATGATGATGATTATGGCAGTGATAAAGAGGCACAGTATGGGGTTGCAGAAGGTATGTCTGACACTGAGCTTGTGGCTCCCACATCCACTTCCCAGAGTTTGGACACAGTCAGTATGCCTATGCATACCCATGGCACAGGGTCTCTGAAATAGGATAGGTTGTGGTTGAACAGTTGATCAGGGTAGTGTGGTACCCCAGTTGCAGAGATGGTGGAGTCTCCCCTTAGCATTGTGAAGATGAAATATCACACTGAGATGTCGGCAGAGCTGCTCAGAGGAGGAATAATTTCCATCATCCCCCTGATGTTGGTTTGCAACTAGGTGCTGCCCAGTGTATGTGTAGGGCCATCATGGAAGCACAGGCAAATTCTACGAAGGCCTCCGAATAGATAGTCAGAGTACTACATGTAATGCATTCTGACATGCAGGACTGCATAAATGATGCATGTGACTCCTGATGCCAGATGAGTGACATACTAGACCATGCAGTGCCTGTTCAGAAATGTCTGCTGAGTAGAGAAGGAATTCATGTGGATGAAGAGCTGCTACATTGTCAGATGTTAGCCAACATGGCTGTGGCATATCCAACTCTCACAGAAGTACTACTTCTACTGCTTCATCAGTGATTGAGGTGTCCACACCCAGCATGGTAGCCCATGTGTTCATGGTCATGGACATAGTTATGATGACAGCACATCCATAAGACATCATTCATGTTCAGGTAACACCTCAAAGTTGGGTGGTAGTAGTGAACTAAATTAACTACCATGCACAGCTTACACCTGACAGGGATGCCAGGGTGTACTGCTGGCACTACTGCTTTGGCTGTGTTCCTGCTGACCCACACACAGTACACCTCATCTTGCCCATGCCACCTCATGCCTAGATATGTATATAAATCATTAATATTGAGTTCTTTACATCTGGAGCTACTGACCCTGACCAGTGGCAACTCCAGGTTCCTTTTCTTGCCAGGGCACAATAGGGGCACAGTAGTTAGCTGGTGGGGCACTTAGGATGTGAAAAAATACCACTGCACCAATGAAATATAGAATATATGATACATGGTAGCAGCTTATCCATAATCCACTGTTAAAAAAATGTAAGAGCATTTCTCCATTTCACCACAAAAAACATGAATGCCATAATCTTACAAATCCTAGCAATGTTCACAACACAGAAAAACTGGTATGTTCTCATGTTTAAGGATTATGATGTGTTGATATGCTACAGTGTAACAAGTCAAGGGTGTATCTGCTAATTCAATTTAGGTGGGAAATGTCATGTGCAAAGCTATATCATTAATTCAAGAAAAGCAAGTTGGACTTATTTTATTCTGTGCTGCACAATTAGGAAAATATTTTAAAACAAATACAGAACATTTTGCCAACATACTGGTGAATAGCAAAGTAGTTTATACATCTGGTAAAAGTTCTTTGACTTGGAAGCAAGAGTGGTTAGTTAATATCTCCTTTACTACAATGATAGTTTTGACACCTCAGGAAGAATGTGGGAGAGGGTCTAGCAGCACTTGGACTGAAAATTGTAATCCTTAAAATGTGCATTATAGCTAGTTTATTTTGTCGATTATTTACAACTACCATTAAAGAGGAAAGAGCTGCCCTAGAAACACAAATCAGCGTAATTCAAGCAAAAAAGTGAAAATGAAAAATAGGTTCCAGAAGCTGTGCAAGATGTCTGTAACTCACACTATTGCTGTTGTATTTACATGGAAGTTAAAAAACAAAAATGATTTTCTTATATCTAGTCATAACTTGCATAAAGGGAATATGAAGTAGATTCTGAAAAAAATCTGCAAGCTCACTTTATAGCAGAAAGTTCATGGAGATGTAATAACCTTAACCACTTAATGATTCTGCTACATTAAATAGTCAGAGTACACATATATATTGAAATAACTGAGATATATTGACACAATTATTTCATTTAATTTAATTATTTATACTTTTTGTTGACTGGGTAAGCCACATTAAATCAATGATATCTTTTCAGGGAACACTCATGGTAGTATTCATTCTGACTAGGTTAAATTTGGCTAGGACATTAGGGAACTTTCCCTACCACTACAACACTCATGGTAAGTGCTGGCAATGAGTGTGAGCATCTGTTTTGTTCCTTCTACAGTGGTAGCTGGGAGAACTGCATGCAAAACATGGTGTCAAAGGAGAATGGAGTAGAGGTGAATGCTGACTCTCCAGAGCTATTTTGTGAAGTGGAGGAGGACAGAGATGACTTTAAGACAAGAGAAGGAGATCGGATCAAGGATTTGGAGGATTTATTTCAAAGAGATCTATTTAAAGAATTGAAGGATGAACAGCAATGGAAGAAAGAAGTTATTATTACAGCCCTCCAGTTGGGAGGGTTGTAGGATGATATATTAGAAGAACTGGTAGAATATAGTGAGCTGAAGACAGGGAAGGGGATATTATAGAGTGATATAATGGAAAGATTCAACATGGAAAAAGGACAGGAATTAAAGAAGAGATCATTTGCAAATTTGGGCAGTGTGCAGAAAGAAGTTAGAAGAGAGAAAAAGAAAACAGAAGAATCAGAAAAAAATAGAGAAATATGCAATGCAAATCCAGATTAAAGAAGAATCAGAAATGAATAGGTATGAAGTATAGGACAACATTTTTGTGCTTTTAGGAATAGAGGCACAAGAGGTAAGAGATTTTATTCGGCTCAAAAAGAGACTTATTGTGATATTTTTTTTTTGAAACTGATGAAATATTAGATTTTTTTCTAGGAAGAATACAAAAAGAAAAAAAAAAAAGAAATACACCCATGGAATAAATGTTGTAAAGACTTTTGTTTGGGAAATACAGAAAAAAGGTAATATACAATGTTGGACAGAAATGGAAAGAGAAACTGTTAAAACATTTATTAAAGAATTTGTACAAAGAAGTAAAAGACATCTCTAAGGTAAGTGATAATAGAGGACTTTGGACAGGGTCTTGGGACTGTAATGTGATTTTAAAGATGGAAAATAGTAGGATTATACATATTACAAGCATGATTAATGTTGATGGTCATATTGCTTTTGTTAAGTATTAGGGACAAGCAAAAACATGTTTTTTTTCCTGTGGGAAGGAGGGACATTTTGTAAGCAATCATGATAAAAAGAGATGTTAGTCATGTGGAGAAATTGGTCATGATGCAAAAAAAATGTGAGAAATATGTTATAAATGTAAACAAACAAGACATGTATAGATGGACTGTGTGAAGGAGAAAAGCTTAGAACAGGATATAGAAGGACAAAATAAGGAGGATGAACATAATAAGGAACAATTGTAACAGGTTGAACAACAAAAGGATAGAAGGGAGAGTAATGATACAAATCAAGGAGAAAATTGGTCTATACACAAACAATGTGACAGGGAGATGGAAACTGGAAAGAAGTTAGTGATGGAGAAGATATAGATTGGAAAATGGTTAAAAAGAAACGTTTAATTGAGAAAGAGTTACAGATAGGAAAATAAAAAATCAGGATGTAGGATTGAAAGCAAAAAAAAAAAAAAGAAAGAAAGGAAACAGATAAATGATTTATTGCAAATTAAAGAGAAGGGTGGCAAATCATTTTAGGATTCTATCTGTTAATGTTGATAGTATAAAATATAATAAGGAGGATTGGATTAATAGCATGGTGTAATATTTATGAAGTAAATGTAATAATATTGGAGGATATTAGGAGTTTAAATAAAGAAGAAAAATAAAAGACAGATATGTTATGTTTGGGAGGTATAATATGGAACCTGGGTTAAAGAAACATGTTCAGTGATTGCAATATTATATAGAAAGGGAATACAACTCTTGGATTGTATTTTAGTTAAACGAGGAAGATGAATGGTAGTGGATTTTAGGTGGGAAGGCAATGTTTATAGATTAATAGCAGCATACACATATGTGTTATGTAAAGAAAGGGAAAATTATTTCATGAAATAATGGATTATGCTATAGTAAACATGGATATAGTAATAACAGGAGATTTTCATTGTGATTTGACATGTAAAAAGCAAAAAAAAAAAACGTTAGATAAGAAAGTAATGGAAGAAATAATAAAATGTGGGAATTTAAAGCTATGGCATTTGAATAACAGCACTTACAGAAGAGTAAAATTGGAAACAGAGATAGATTTTTTTTAATATCTAAAACTATAATAACAGTGATAGAAGAATCAGTAAAATAAAGAATATATAAAAACTGGGAAAGGAATTAAGAGCTTTAATGAAATGGAGTGGACTGCTAAAGGTCAAGAAACAATAAAAAATTTATGGACAGATCATTTGACTACGAGAGATTTTTACAAAAATTGGTCAGAATGGTGGATAATATTTAAGGATAAATATAAAAGAATGTTTCTATCTTGGGAAAATAGAAAATGACAAAAGAAAAGAAGGACTATAGAGAAATACAAAACTGTTTTATATAGTCTTGATAGGAATGAAAGGGAATATTTAAAAAAAAGAAGAGATTTATAGAAAGAATCACTAAAGAATTAAAGGTTTATTATATAAGCAAAATTATTTTTTCAAGGAAAAAAGAAGTATCACTATATTTGAGTAAAAAGTAAAGGAAGATAATGGCATAATGAGGGAAATGAAAAAAGAAAAGGGAGAAATTGAAAGAGAACAGACAATAATTATGAATATTGTAGCTATATATGTGAAAGAGATGACAAAAAAGAAATAAGAAAAATCAGTAGAGGGTAAAGCTGTTTACAGACAAAATGAACAAAGAAATAGAAAAATAAATTACAGTTATGGATTTAGAAAATGTCCATATAGTATAGGACACATAATGTATAGAAATTTAATGCAATGGTAAAAAGAAATCTTGGTAAATATATTTAATAAAAGATTAAATGATGGTATTATTTATGTAGAAATATGTAGGAGTGTTATGAGATTTATATGGAAAAAAGGGGAAAGCATGAAATTATAAAATGGAGGCCAGTAATGTTGAATAATAGTGATTATAAGCTATTTACAATGATAATACAAACAGACTGGGAAAAATTGAATTATATAATGGAACAAGCTATTTATAGGGTTAAAGGAAAAGTTAGCCAAAAATTATTAATGCTAATTAGGGAAATGGTGGACGATATTAATAAGGACAAAAAGAGGCAAAACTAATGATAACTGATATAAATAAAGCTTTTGATTCAATAGAGCATGATATCTTATGACAGATAATGGAAGGATATAATTGTAGCATACCAATAGGGAAAATATGTGAATCAGTATATAAAAATACTAAAATCAGAATATTAGTAAATGGTTGATTAAGCGAATAAATGGAAATGAATAGAAGTTTAAAACAAGGATGTTCAGTGAGTAGTATTTTGTTTGTAATGGTTATGAATTTTGTTGTAAAAGGGAAGAATGAAAAAATTGAAGAACTGGAAAAAGTATATGTGTACAGGAAATGGGCATTTCATATCCTATTATGTCTTATGCTGATGATATAATATTAACAGCTAAAATAAATTAGAAATAAAAGAGATACTTATATACATACATATGTAAAAGATTGCAAGAAGTTGGATTAAAAATTAATAAAGAAAAAATATGGGTTTTGGAGATGCTAAACAGTTGAAAGGAATACAATACAAAAGAAAAATGATATCAGTACTAGGTAATGATTTTGGAGAATATAATATATTGAATGAACAATGGAAAATACTTTTGAGAGATTTAAAGGGGCTCAGTGTCATGTGGAATAAGTATGGGTTGTCATTTATTAAAAAAATTACATTTAATAAATGGAATATGGATGGGAAAACTATCATATATATAGCTACTGTATACATGATACCGACAGAATTGGAGAAACAAATTCTTGAAATTCTAGTTAAATTTAATTGGGGGTCTATTTATTTATTTAACATTTGTTAACCGGGAAAGTCAGACTAGGACAGAGCATATTTTCAGCGTAGGTCCAGGGAGAAACACTCCAGATGCATGTCTTTGAATGTAGGAGGAAAATGGAGTACCCAGAGGAAACCCACGCGAACGCAGGGAAGACATGCAGACATGCAAATAAACAGAGGGCACCACAGCCGAGGATCGAAATGGAGAGCCTCTTGCTGTGAGGTGACAATGTTAACCACTGCACCATTGCACCACCCAAGGCTAGGTTAAATCCAGTTAAAAGAGGGGTTTTACACTTTGGTAAGTAGGATGGGGAATTAGGTTTATTGAATCATATGGTATATGGAGCCTCACTGAATCTGTACAAGGTGTTGGAATGGATAAATAGAAAGGAAAGTAAGATGATAACAAGAATATTCAAGAACTATGAGAGGGAATGGAGTTTAATAAAAATGAATGAAAGGAAGAGAGAATGAAGAAATGAAGAAATAAAAATTTGTCAAGAAAAAATAACATTTTGGAATTTAAAGATAAAGGAAATAAAAGAAAATAGGAAAATATGGTATGAAACTATAATGATGCAAAACTGTTGTGTGAATCCATGGTACTAATTTAACAGAAGAAATGGTAAAGGCTATAAAGCATATCACTAAATGGTGTATGAAGAATGTCATATGTCAAGACATCTTGTGCATGTTTCAAATTAAGTTACCAATAAAAGGAAATAATTCTTATAAAAAGTGAATGAAAGGATTTTCCATTTTTGTGGTGAGTTAGAACAACCAAGCCTGTTTTCTTATCATGTAAAAATAATTAAAAATGTATGGGAAAAATAATAGAAAATAAAATTCTAAATGAATTGTGAGCTTATAAACAGATACATATGGATATGATTTAATGTTGTTTATATGGGAAATATAGTAAAGAATATGTTAGTAATTTGGACAGAAACATTTTTTGTATTATATGGACAATATGGAATGAAAGACTGAATGAGATTATGTTCAATGGAAAATGGATATTACGAAACATAATATGAAAAATCAGATGGTGGTTATGGAAAAAATAGTGGGGTCTATACATATGTAAAGTTTCGTTAGTAATGAAGGAATGTAGAGCTAATATCAATTATTTGTAAATATGTAAACTGTATATAGTTGTATAATAAAGAATCCCTACTGTTTCTGATATGTGCCATGGAATGTTTTACATCCACATGAGCTACTACCAACTCCGGCAGAGGGGGGCTCAGTTTAACATCTCATCTGAAAGATGGCACACTCCAGAGTGCAGTACCCACCACACTGTAGTGTCAGCATTGAAAAAATGATCTAATACCTGTCTGGAAATAGAACCCAGGGACGTCGGGAGGCATACGCACTGTACTGATTTCAGTACGACTTTTTTAGAAGGGGTAGCTTTTGAAAACAAAAAACGTACGTACATTTAAGGAGGTGTTGGCTCCTTTAAGGAGGATACCAGCCAGTCGGAAGTGAGCTCACATCATGTCCGGCTGGCTGCGAGCGGGAAACAAGCAAATGGATTATCATTGAGTTGGAACTGGCAAGAGCATTCAGAAGTATGCAAGCGCAATGAAGGAACAGAAGATTATCATTGAGGCAAGCGCAACGAATAGAGGATTATCGCAATCAATTGAAGTAAGTGTATGCAAGCGCGGCAATTGAAGTAAGTGTATGCAAGCGCTGAGAAGGCAATTTTGTGTGTGTGTGTGTGTGTGTGTGTCAATTGAAGTAAGTGTATGCAAGTGCTGAGAAGGCAATTCTGTGTGTGTGTGTGTCAATTGAAGTAAGCGTATGCAAGCGCTGAGAAAGCAATTGTGTGTGTGTGTGTTGAAGTAAAAGTGTATGCAAGCGCTGAGAAGGCAATTGTGTGTGTGTGTGTTGAAGTAAAAGTAAGTGTATGCAAGCGCTGAGAAGGCAATTGTTTGTGTGTGTTGAAGTAAAAGTGTATGCAAGCGCTGAGAAGGCAATTGTGTGTGTGTGTGTTGAAGTAAAAGTAAGTGTATGCAAGCCCTGAGAAGGCAATTGTGTGTGTGTGTGTGTTGAAGTAAAAGTAAGTGTATGCAAGCGCTGAGAAGGCAATTGTGTGTGTGTGTTGAAGTAAAAGTAAGTGTATGCAAGCGCTGAGAAGGCAATTGTGTGTGTGTGTGTGTGTTGAAGTAAAAGTAAGTGTATGCAAGTGCTGAGAAGGCAATTGTGTGTGTGTGTGTGTGTGTTGAAGTAAAAGTAAGTGTATGCAAGCGCTGAGAAGGCAATTTTGTGTGTGTGTGTGTGTGTGTGTGTGTGTGTGTGTGTGTGTGTGTGTGTGTGTGTGTGTTGAAGTAAAAGTGTATGCAAGCGCTGAGAAGGCAATTGTGTGTGCGTGTGTGTTGAAGTAAAAGTGTATGCAAGCGCTGAGAAGGCAATTGTGTGTGTGTGTTGAAGTAAAAGTAAGTGTATGCAAGCGCTGAGAAGGCAATTGTGTGTGTGTGTGTTGAAGTAAAAGTAAGTGTATGCAAGCGCTGAGAAGGCAATTGTGTGTGTGTGTGTGTGTGTGTGTGTGTGTGTGTGTGTGTGTGTGTGTGTTGAAGTAAAAGTAAGTGTATGCAAGCTGAGAAGGCAATTGTGTGTGTGTGTTGAAGTAAAAGTAAGTGTATGCAAGTGCTGAGAAGGCAATTGTGTGTGTGTGTGTGTGTTGAAGTAAAAGTAAGTGTATGCAAGCGCTGAGAAGGCAATTGTGTGTGTGTGTGTGTGTGTGTGTGTGTGTGTGTGTGTGTTGAAGTAAAAGTAAGTGTATGCAAGTGCTGAGAAGGCAATTGTGTGTGTGTGTGTTGAAGTAAAAGTAAGTGTATGCAAGCGCTGAGA
Source organism: Protopterus annectens (assembly GCF_019279795.1). Classification (NCBI taxonomy): domain Eukaryota; kingdom Metazoa; phylum Chordata; order Ceratodontiformes; family Protopteridae; genus Protopterus; species Protopterus annectens. The sequence goes on from NC_056725.1 coordinate 1,035,676,751, forward strand.
AGGCAATTGTGTGTGTGTGTGTGTGTGTGTGTGTGTTGAAGTAAAAGTGTATGCAAGTGCTGAGAAAGCAATTGTGTGTGTGTGTTGAAGTAAAAGTGTATGCAAGCGCTGAGAAGGCAATTGTGTGTGTGTGTTGAAGTAAAAGTGTATGCAAGCGCTGAGAAGGCAATTGTGTGTGTGTGTTGAAGTAAAAGTAAGTGTATGCAAGCCCTGAGAAGGCAATTGTGTGTGTGTGTGTGTGTGAAAATAAAATTGTGTGTGTGTTGAAGTAAAAGTAAGTGTATGCAAGTGCTGAGAAGGCAATTGTGTGTGTGTGTGTGTGTGTTGAAGTAAAAGTAAGTGTATGCAAGTGCTGAGAAAGCAATTGTGTGTGTGTGTGTAAATGCCCCCACATAATACACCTGCAGATTATAGGTGTTTGGGCTCAAACCCTGTACCTTTGCTTCAGGGTAAGAAGAGCCTAAAGTCCCTAACCACCACCATTTCTGAACTTTGTTCAGATTTGCTTTTCTAATGGTTGTGAGCTATGGTGAGAACTGAAGTTGTATTTCCCCCATTATTGTTTTTGTTGTTTATCCAGGTTGTTTGTGCTAAGGTGTGAAGTGAGAACTGAATTTGTATTCCCTCATTATTGGCTTTGTTTGTCCAGGTTTTTTTATGCTAAGAGGTTGAGAGCTATCTAAATGATAGCCATTAAGTTTGTCTTCCTATTTTACAAACTGCTGATTTAGCATAGTGGTATGTTGCACTGACTATAGTGTATATGGTTCTGGGTTCAAGACATGCATGGTGATAATGCAGCATTTTATTCTAGCAACTTTCCAAAATTATACAGGCAATGTTTAAAATGTGTCCCTGTTTTTTGGGCTTTTTCCAAATTTCTTGTGCTGCAAAGTTCAGAGATACAGCTGAGTGTCGACATTTTACAAGGAGCTGAGAGCTACAGGGGAACTTAAATTTAGTGCTGCTTATGCTGAGTCCGCTTGTACTGTTAATAGCACAACAGGTAGTGTACTTGCTTTTGATGCAGAAGGCTGTGGGTTCTTCTCCCACAGTAGGTAGATGCATTGCTGATACTGTACTGTGTTGTAAAGGGGGGGTGGATGCTGTAGTCTGTTTTGGCTAAGATATCTAGTAGCAACTATGAACCTGTTATCAGTTTGCCATCCATTCCCTATTGCAATATTACTAGCGTATCATTGTTTTTAATGCAACATAGGCAATTTATTCCTCAAGGGCAACAGGCACATTATTTGTAGATGAAACCGTATAATGTAAAGTTGTTTGCTAGCAGCAGCCTCTTCATTAGTTACAGATTTCTCTAATGTGGAATTATGTAGATGGCTTTTACTAGTTCAGAGATTGCGCATATTTACTGATACTGGTGGACTGTAGAAGTTTGAGTAGACTTTTATGATGGAAGGTGTATCAAAGAGCATGTGTATGTTTCATGTGCAAGGGGCCTATGATTTGAAAACAGCCCAAAGTTACTTTATCTGCCACTGGCAAAATGTATTTTCTTTGAATGTGGGTTTCAATGCTGTCTCAATGAATGTGAGTTTCAAGGGCAGAGAAGTTTTAATGCTAAATCTAGTTTCATTGTGAGACTGCATTGCTTTGTTTTGCAGATATTTATTGGTGTTCGTGCTGTAAAATGCAAAATAAAACTTTTCTGGCAAATCATTTAAGAGTGAAGTCACTAAATAATGACTGACGTTAAGTTTCAGACGTCATAATCTTCAGAAAAATGCATGCTAAAGCAAGACCTGATATTCTATCAACTGTCTTAAGTTTATACAAGGTCAATTTTTAGTACTGTTTGTATGTTCCCCCAATATATTTGGCCTTGTCCAGATTTCCTGCATTAAGAGGTTGAGAGGTATGTGCAAATAAATCGCTTTATAGAATTAGGAATATCCAAACCTCTCAACTGTCCCCAATTTTGGCTCAAAATGTTGCTCTCCCCCTAATAATCTCTCCGCAAAATAGCAATTTTGGAAGAAAACGTGGAGGGTTTACTTTTATAAATAACTGTAATGATCAGAGTCATACATTACTTTTATTTCAGAAATGCATGTAGATTCTCTAATTTTGTTAGCTGCTCTAAGTTCACTGTGCTCATATTAAAATGGTGTCCCTTCTTTGACAGGTTCCCAGCTGTATTGTCTGGCAATTTTATATTTTTGCATCACATTTTTGGCCCGTTTTTTTGTAAAATTGCTGTTTTCTGGCAAATTAGTGGCAAATCATTAAAGACTGAAGTTAGAAAATAATGGCAGACATTTGAGTTTCAGATTTCATACCTTTCAGAAAATTCGTACTAATGCAAGACCTACTACTATTCTATTATCTTTTCTAAGTTTATAAGAGCAATATTTAAAAAAATGTCCTTATTTTTGGGCCTTTGCCTCAGTTTTATTTATGAGTTTGTTGCTCTAAGAGGTTGAGAGGTGTGTGTGTGTGTGTTAGGTAGGTAGGTAGCATACCTCTCAACTGTTCAAATTTTGCAGAATGTCCAGATTTTTGCCCCATATTTTTTGTCTGTTCCTCATAAATGTTGTGATTTTCTAGGAAATCATTGAAGGCTGAAGTTGCTAAATAATGACAGACATTTGAGTTTCAGACTTCACATCCTTTAGAAAAATTCATACTAGTAAAAATCCTGTTATTCTAGCAACTTTCTCATACTAGCACAAATCCTGTTCTAGCAACTTTCTAAGTTCACAAGAGCATTATTTAATATCTGTCCCTGTTTATTTTAGGCTTTGTCCATATTTCTTGCACTAAGAGGTAGGTAGGGGTGTGTGTGTGAATGAAACATCCTAGTTAGGGGTAGCAGGTGGTTAGTAATTTACTCAAGCTCAAAACCTGTACCTTAGTTACAGAAAACAAAAGCATAAATTCTCTACCCCGACTACCATGCTGCATTTTTCAAAGAACTGACATTTCAAGTTAATTTTCAATTCAAGGAACCGAGTTTGAGTGAATTTATATTATATTACTGAAGAGGCATTACAGTGAATGCCTCTTCATCGACACTAAAAGAGCGAACCGTGAATTACGAGAATGGCCGTAGCTTGGCTGGGGAGGGGGGTAGCAGTTTGAGAGCTGTGAGTACAAATTTGAAAATCCTAGCTACACCCCTGATAGAACCCACAATGTCATTTGTGCTACCTGTTGAGCTACTGCAACCGCAAATAAACATGCTAGTTTTCCAGGGTTGCTACATCAGGAATACCATACTATCCAATCAAGAAAACAATTTAAAGAAACTACAGCCATGGTCATCCTTCCAGCTTAAAAATGTGGAATACCATACTATCTTGCAGAACATGGAAAATATGTTAAAAATGTGACACATTTGCTAAGAACTAGGAAGGACGCTCTCACCTTGGTTAAACTGTTTATTTTAAGTTCCTTGATAACCTCAGTCTCCCTTTGCTTGCCACAACAGTCACTTGATTACAATGTGAAATGTTCCCTTTTCTATATTTTGAAGACAACAAAGTTATACAGCAGTTGTAATATGTTGTGTTTTACTACACACCCGGCTCTCAAATATTAGAGAGTTGAGAGTAAGTTGAAAAAAATGCAGGACCTCTCAACCCCACTGAAAGCTACATTAGCTTTTCTCCCCATCTCAGTCATTATTACTTTATTCTACCCACTACACCGCTGACACTTTGATCTTTGATCCCACACACAGGTGTGTATGTGCAACCGAACATGCACGCACACACGCATGCATGCACACACGCACATGCACACACACACACACACACACACACACACACACACACACACACACACACACACACACACACACACACACACACACACACACACACACACACACACACACACACACACACACACACACACACACACACACACACACACACACACACACACACACACACACACACACGCATGCACGCACGCACACACACACACACACACACACACACACACAACTATCAATTGCATACACTTGTATGAATGAACACCTCAGATATTTGCTTGAGATGACTTGAATAAATAAATTCATAAATAATGAATTAGAAATTAATCTCAATTCGCTGATGTCAGAACCATACAGTGCAACTACCATCTGCCCTCTCAACTTCTTAGTTCAAGAATCAGAAACAAGGAACAAAATCGGGAACTATTTTGAAATATTTGTCTTATATACTTAGAAATTTGATAGAATAACAAGCTTTTCATTATCAAGCATTTTCTGAAGGATCCAAAATCTAAACCTCGCATGCTTGGCATTTAGTGACTGTAATCCATAACAGTTTGTGAAAAGCCACAAATCTTACAAGAAACAGAGCAATATGCCTTATAATTTCTTTGATTAAGGATTTTAGAGAAACAAAAAATAATTGGTGACAAAACATAAAAAATGTTAAATATTACTTTATGTATTTGCCAAACAGGACAAACCTAATGCGTAAAGTGTTACTTATCAAGGGTGACTTGGCAGCACTGTCTGGTTAAGTGACTTTGCTCAGTCACCAAGTAGACAAATGCAGGTTGTACCTTTGATTACACGAAGCAGTTCATTAGCATACATGCTGGACAACTTAAAATCACTTAAAATTTTAAAAGACTAAGTGTTAAATAAAAGTACATTCTCTGAGCAATAAATTACTCCTCAGTGATTTACCAGAAAAAAAAAACATTTTATTTATTCCTTTGTTGACCTAGTTAGTGCCCTATTTTCTGGGGAGACCTGAGGTGATATTTATGCTACTAGGGGAAATTCAGCCATGGCATGAGAGAACTTCCCATCTCATCATTGTTGCAAGTGGTGCCCGTTTTACAGGAGAGGAAGGTAGATCGAGAGAGAAGGAGATAATGGAGTGGTGAGAGAAATGGTGAAAAAGGCAAATATTGAGACCAGGGAATGAGTGCAGGACTCTGAGGAGATGTTTCAAAGAAATTTGTTTGATGGAGATAAGTCAGCAAATGATGGCTGTATAATTACAACCCCCCCCCCCCAATTAGTAGGGTCATGGGATTATTTGCTTAAAGAAATGGGGATTCAGAGTGAACTAGAAAATGAAGGAGATATTTCCTGGGTGCCATTATGGAGAAAATACAAAAGGAGGATGCAGAGACAATCCTGAAGAACAGTTGTGAGATGGAAAAGAAAACAAATGCAGAAAAAGTAAAAAAAGGCAAAAGTGGAGTAGCAGAAATGAAGGCAGAAGAAAATGAAACACAGAATTATGTAGTAAGGATTCAAAGTAAAGAAGACAAAGACATGGAGAGGTATGAAGTGTTGGACAATTTAATAGCTCCTTTGGGTATAAAAGCACATGGGGTAAGGGCATTTATTCTTATTATTAAATAGACATTTTGTGACCTTATATGTGAGACTGTTTTTTTCAATGGAAAATTTTGTTGGAGAATATGAAAAAAAGACTATAACACATTCATTTTTTTGGCATTTACTTCTCAGAAGTCAAGGCTAATGTCAGTGGTCTCTAGCTGAGTAAATTTGCAGATGACTGCAAATTAGGAGCTGTCATTGAATCTCACACTGACACAAATGTTCTCCAGGAGGGGGTGACACAGACAAACAACTGGTTCCAGAGCCATGGACTAAAACTAAATGCCAATAAATGCATGCTAGTATCCTTTGGGGAGTCATCCATTCCTGATAACTATCATACTGACAACACACCCCTTAGAGATGACCCAGTAGTCAGAGACTTAGGGGCTCAAAATAGAAAGTGATCTAGCCTTTGATCATCACGTGTCTACAGTGGTGAGGAACTCATTCTATGTTGCGCAACTTATAAACAAAGGTATGGCATCTAAGTCCAAGGAAGTGATTGTTCCACTGTATTCAGCATTCATCAAACCTATCATTGAGTACAATGCTCCCTTTGGTATGTACCTAACTAGGCATATCCAATAATTGGAATATCCACAGAGGCTTCTCACTAAAAGAATACAGGGCATAAGTAATATGTCCTATGCAGACCGCCTCATGGCCCTATCCCTGTATTCTGTCTCCTACAGGCTTTTGATGGAATATCTATGCCTGGCACACAGGGCATTGTCAGACCCCACTCTGATGGACCTCCTGCATATCCACAAAACAAACAGCACCAGAATTACCCATTCTAAAGACTTAAACCTTGGCTGTGATATAAATAGGAACTGCTGGAGAGATAGGTTTCTATCCCAGAGACTACCATGTCTATGGAACAGGCTCCCCATCAATGTGAAGCAGAGTTCCTCCCTAACCCAATTCAAGTACAACTTGGGCAATTGGATGGGAAACCGGAAATTCATCTCTGGTTTGGCACCTATGTCTCTAATGGACACAGGTAACCTTTAAATGTTTCATCTCCCAGGGTATCAGAACTTGTCAGAGATTTGGGATGCATGGCTAGGCTTAAAAAGGCCCTTGTGGTCATTAGCCTAGTAAACACCTATGAACTTATGAACAGGGAAACAACAAAGAAAATTCATGTACAACTTCAAACAGAGATAGAAAGGGAGACTTTGAAAGGAGTTTTGAAAACCTGATATGTACTGGACATTGCAAAACTTTATGACAAAAGAGGTTTATGGACTGGTGAATGGGATTGTACCATTGCATTAAAACTAGAAAGAGAATAAATTATACATGTACCATGCATGATAAAAGTGGAGGAGAATAGCAGTGTGGTAATATACTGAGGACAACCCACAGCACGTTTTCTGTGGAAAAGAATGACATTTGATAAGTAACTGTGACAAAAGAAAATGTTATATTTGTGTGGAAATGGGGCATGATGCAAAAAATGTGAATTGAAATATTATAACTGTAACAAAATTGGACTTTTATGTATGGATTGCAAAAATGAAAATAAGATCAAGGGAAAAAAGGAAAAAGAAAGAGAAGAAAATGAATGAAAATAAGAAATGTTAGAAGTAATGGAAATGGAAGAAAATTTAGATGAGAAAAATATAGTAAAGAGGACATAGAAGAAGATTCTGAAATAAGTGATGAAAAATATATAAATTGGGAAGTAGTAAAAGAAAAAATATTTATGGTAAAAGGGTAAAAGACAGAAAAAGAACATTTAAAGGGATAAATATGCAAGAAAAAATGAAAGGAAATGGATGAAAAAGAATATATGCAGCTAGTGATTGGGGGTTGGTATAATGGTTTTAAAATCTCTTTTTTCTTCCACTATGCTAGTGTCATGAATGTTGGACATTTTTAATAAAGAAGTATATTTACAGCAAGAGGGAGTGGCTATGGGGTCAGCATGTGGTGGGCGATATGCCAACATTGTGGTAAAACAATGGGAGAAAACATATTGTTTCCCTCAAAGTATTTTAGATATATTAAGTTTTATATCAGGTTTTTGGATGACACATTTATTTTATGGGATGGACCTAATAAACTTGTTAATGATTTTATTGCATATATTGGAACCACCACTGATATCTTAAAGTTTACACACACCAGTGATTTTAATATGATTTCTTTCCTTGACATCCTTTTACTCAAGGACTATCATGATAAGAAGTTTGTTTCAAAGATTTTTAGAAAAAATACTTATTCTAACTCTCTACTACATTATTCTAGCACCCACCCTATGAAACAAAAGAAGGCTATTGTTAAAGGCCAATTTGTGCATGCAGCATGTATGTTGTCTTTAATGGATGAATTACTGAATGAATGTAACAAGCTGAAAGAAATGTTTCTAAGAAGAGGTTACCCTCACAAATTTATTATTAACATTATGATTGAGGTTGTCAACAAAAGGGAGAGAGGTTTTCTACCTCCACTTACTTTCTGGTGATAGTACATCCATTACTTCACCTTCATCCAACATTCATGACACTAGCATAGTGGAAGAAAGTAGAGATTTTAAAACCTCATTTATTACTGTTTTTACCGATGAGACTTTCATTTTAAAGGATTTTTTTATTGAAAAATTGGTCCATTCTTAAACATGAAAAGAATATTAGATCTGTGATAGGCTCACAACCTACTATTGTGTATAAAAAAGGAAAGAATTTAAAGAACATTTTTGAAACTAGGAGCCTGCTCTTTCACCAAAAACCTGGTTCCATGAATAAGTGTGTAGATGCAACTATTGTAAATTTGTAAAAGAAGGTAATATATTTTGTGTCAACAATGTGGAAATTAAGATCAGGCAAAAATATAACTATTGTTCTGAGAAAGTAGTATATTGTGCTATGTGCACTGTCTGTTCGTGTTTCTTTGTTGGCAAGACTGACTGGAAGCTGAAGAAACGCATCTATGAACATTTATATGATATTAAAAATACTAAAGACACCAATGCATTAAGCAAACACATAATGGAAAACAACAATCATGAATTTTTATTCTTCATTATAGACAGTCCCCCGGATTTACTAATCTTCCATGCAGGACTAGTCTAGTGCTTCACGGAAGCGGCCATTCAGGAGGAGGACTGCAGCGCGCCATGCATATTAATGAAAGCTCGCTGCCTGAACTCCTAATCTTACATGGAGCATGTACAAGTTCAGGGGGTGTGTCTGAAAGCAGAGCTCTCAGAATAAACACGCCCCTGCAAAGTAGAACAGCAGAAAGTGTACATAAATGGGGTGTATATCAGAACATCGAAGATTTAAAACTTCTAATGTTCTAATATCGACCCGTTTTGAGTGAACACTAAAAATAGCGAAGCTGCAGAACACTGAATCCTTTCCTAGGGAAAGAATTTGGTTGGCCGGTTCTGTGGCTTTGCTATTTTCAGTGCTGTGGTGGAATGTTACGGGTCGGGTTCAGATAAGTGTGCGATTGTGTGGTCATTAGGGTTAGAGCATGGGTTAGCTGAGTTAGGGTTACGGTGCGGGTTAGGTGAATTAGGGTTAGGGCATGGGTTAGGTGAATTAGGGTTAGGGGTGGGTTAAGTGAGTTAGGGTTAGGGCACGGTTTAGGTGAGTGTGCGATAGTGACGGACCTTAGGGTTAGGGTTTGGGTTAAGGTAAGTGGACAGATAGTAGTGTATGTACAGTTTAGTGTAGGGTTAGTTGTAGGATTATAAGTGTATGTGTGTGGATTAATGTTTTTTAGGTGTGCTTGTGTTGTGTGTATGTGTTTCGGAATAGCGAATTTTTTCCGAAGGAAAAAATTTGCTGTTCTGAATGTTCGATATTATGTGGTTTAGATATTTTAGGTTCGATGAAATAGCGTTCGCTATTTTCATCTTTCGATAGCATGATATAAACGCCATAAATGAAAGAGACTGCTCATAGGGGTCCGCATATCCCCACCAACAGTCCCCCATGTGTACAACAGCAACAGGACATAAAAATAAAAAGAAGTAACCCCCTTATTCATTTTTAAAACTCCCAGTACAGCTAACCATAGGTGCGTGGGTGTGCCCCTCGCTTAGCTATGGTTAAAGCAGCTTAAAAGGCTGAAGAGGATAAAAAGGAAGATATATGCAAATGAAGCAGCACAGCAATAGTGCAGTGGTCAGAGCGTCTGCCTAACGAGCAGGCATACCCGGTTCGAGTCCCACTGCAGCACATACATTTTCCACGTGAAGCCTGTGTATGAACATGTATTTACATTTTATTGCTGTACAACCTACTAAATAACATTTAAATGTGAAATGGAGTACTACATCAAATGCACATGTGAAGAGTCAGTACCATAATGAATAAGTAACCAGGCGTAAGCACAGATGAGCAGTAGTAAACATATGTAAGCACTAGTAAGCGTGCACAAGTGTGTTTGCGTGGGGTGAAGCACTGCCGACACTGATTAAGCAAAGGATACGCTACCTGCGTGTAAGACACTGTGACCAGAAGCCAGCAGTGCTTACCTCTGTGCAAACTCGCTTACAACCGCTTGAAAGTGCCGTAAGCACACCGTATCCATTGGCCGGTGTTCTGCCCAGCAACAAAACAAACAGCTTCTGCAAGTCCAGAACCCAGGACCATGCACACCATACACAAAACAATCTAACACTAAGCAATGCCAGATAAGCAGAAATTGTATGTTGTCAGAAACAACCCCAGCCCAGTCATGCAACAGTACAGAGAATGTATACCAACAGCTAGATGGGTGTGAGTGTGCAAATATATCACTATCTAAACGGATACAACATATCTATAGATGTAGTCACACACATATATATATATATATATATATATATATATATATATATATATATATATATATATATATATATATATATATATATATATATACATATATATAAATATACAGAGATATATATATATATATATATATATATATATATATATATATATATATATATATATACAAATATATGAACAGATATACATGCAAATGCTGACAACTAAACATATATATGTCAACATCTATATGTCCACATATACACATCAAGTGACATATGTACGCAGATATGTCTACGTAGGTATATTCCAACATAGTTAGAAATACATAAGCAAATATATAAACCCACAGAGGCATATATGGCCAGACATATGTAGATACCAATGGTAGATGAACAGATACATATATGTCCACATGCATCATCAATGGTCCTGAGAGGCCCCAAACAATATATGTCACGTACAAATTTGTGTACCCTGTCCAGCCAAACACATCCACTCTGCAAGACACTACCAAGCTCATAGTATTGTATGTCTGTTATTGAACTAGGGAATAAAATTAACCCTCTGTCATGTGTCACATGTCGACATCATATACCCCTATCCCCGCCCACTAGGCGGGCTGAGCAGTACAGGCCCATCCAACCCAGGCCATCCCCAAACCCATACATGCATAACCCACAGTTCTGCTTCCACCTACCTACAGCACACACGCACCCATCATCCCTACCCTGGTTACCGGCCTGTAGCTACCACACTAACACACATTGCCCCCCCCTCTCAGCATCCATCCCATCTGATGTTCCGACCCAAGTATCCTAGGTGTGGAACACACTGTAGACCATGCACATAGCCAGGGGTACCTATGTAACCCTGGGTGTAGACGAAGATCGAATACCCAATGTGTGGGTTGTCCCACATGGGACGAATGTATTCCTGGTACTAACAATAGATGTCACGTGTGACTCTGTGTACACTAACGGATTTAGTCGTAGGTATCGCAGAGCATACATGGCACACAAGGTTGGCCAGTATGCACACAAAACATAGTATCCAGCAATACCAGTCAACAGTACAGGATATGTAGCTAAATATATAGAGGTATATGTGTTTGTATAAATACCCATAACTATATAGATATATACCTCCCCCTCTCTGTAGTACAAATGTATACATACATAGACAGATAAATAAATACACACATATACATATATACATATGCAGACACCCATACATCCACATGTCGTTATATATATATATATATATATATATATATATATATATATATATATATATATATACAGCAATATATATATATGTGTGTGTGTGTGTGTGTGAGTGTGTGTGTATGCGGACATACACATATAGATATATGTATTATATATATATGTGTGTGTGTGTGTGTGTGTGTGTGTGTAGATATACACAAATATATAGCTATGATAAGATACAGCACGTAAGAATGGCATATGTTCACAGGCCATGCCAATGGAGGTGAGGAGCCCAAGCAACAAACGTGTAACACATAGCATGACTCCCCCCAGCTGGACAGGGGAAACATACAAACAAACCCAGAAACAATGTAAATAATCCACTGCTCCCCAGACCTCAGGCAGGATACAACTGGGGGACACACAGTGGACCCGAGAAGTCTAATCTTGGAACCAAGACAGGAGTGTCCCTTGCAGGACACCCCCAAAATTTTCTTGTGATAGGAGGAAGCTGTGCAATGACTTATCAAGGTGGGGCATGTACATACCCGGACTATAAATGTGGGAAAGCCTGATGACCCATGGGTCAAGACAATGTACAAGATGGGTCGTGTGAAGTGGAGCGTGGGCAGTGTGTAGTGGTATGTTTAGACCCGACCTGCACCCAGAGTAAGGATGAGTGCTGTAGAGGAGGTGCAGGTGGGGGAACTATGGGTATGTAATTATGGGTCTAGGCGTGCAGGTGTTTGCTGTAGTGGGTCTATTCGGACCGCCCAAGGGATGTAAGCAATAGTGTTCATTGGGCAGAGCCACTGCCCAATGAGCAGCCACTCCCGCTATCAGTCCCACTGCAGCACAGTCTATTTTACATGTCAAAGAATGGTATAACCATATGTAGATGTAAATATGTAGAGGTATGTGTGTGTAAATATACCCATAACTACATGCAGATATACCTCTCCCTCTCTGTAGTACAAATGTATACATACATAGACAGACATATATATAAATACCCACTTATAGATATATACATATGCAGGCACCCATACATCCATGTCGTTAGATATACATATATATATATATATATATATATATATATATATATATATGCATACATATACAGATATATATACATATATATATATATATATATATATATATATATATGGGAGAAATTTAAACATGAAGTAAGATCTACCTTTTTCAATATGATGTCAGATGATTATGTAGCCCTACAGGAACTGAAGAATTTGTCTTCACTAGAAATACCACCTGCCGACAAAGAAGGTGGTATTGTTCTTTTAGATAGTGATATACATTACAACAGTATGATGCTTCTATTGAGTGATGCTGACACTTATGCTGCTCTATCAGCTAATGTAGTTAAGGGCATTATAGATAGAACAGAATTTTTGATTTTTGATCTTCTGACTAGCCACACGATTAGTGAACCTATTTTTGAATATTTTAATGTGGAACACCCAGTGATACCTATTGTGTATGGACTGCCCAAAACCCATAAAAGTGAAACAAATCCTCCCATCTGTCCAATAGTATCAAGTAGAGGTTGGGCCACTGAGCCACTGCCCATTTTTGTAGAAAAGCATTTACACCCAATTCTTGAACAATGTGAGACTGTGTTAATGGACACTAAGAGTTTTTTGATAGAACTGAGTGATCAACTTGAATCTATTGATACTAAATGTTATTTTGTAACTTTAGATGTAGAATCACTTTTCACCAGGATCCCTAATTCTTGGGACATTGAGAACATTACAGATTTATTGTTAAGTAAGGGCATGAGCTATGACAGAGTTAGATTGTTGTGCACCCTACTTGAGATTATACTTGAGAATAATGTGTTTATTTTCCATCAGAAACATTACTTACAGAAGATTGGCATAGCAATGGGCATAGCCTGTGCCAATAGTTATGACAATTTATCACTAGTTCAATGGGAGAAAGAGTATATTCTCTCTAACAATGTTTTCTGTACCTTGATAGTTTGGTATAAACGTTTTGTAGATGACATTTTTTTGTTATGGAATGACACCGAGAAAGTTTGCATGTGTTCTTGAGATATATAAATACTTTGAATACCTTTCTTAGGTTTACACATAACTATTCCCTGACTAATATTGAGTTCTTAGATGTAAAAGTGGCTAGAGATGACATCTGTTCAGTTTCAACAACGTTATATAGGAAACCAATAAGGAAGAACAATCTCCTACACAACAAGAGCATGCATCCGAAACACACTAAACAGAATGTATTAAAAGGGCAGATTTACCGCATTATACGTTTATATAACCACGATGAACAATTGAGAGCTGCTTTGGGCACGTTGAAACAAGAATTTATAGACAGAGGCTATAAAGAGCATGACATTGATTTTGAGATCAGAGAAGCATGGAAACATAGGCAAGATAGGTGTGCACCTTACTACACCAAGAGAGACATTGAGCCTCGATCAGACAATAGCGGAACACTAGTTCCCCTTGAGCCACATATGAGAGATGACATAGTTAGAATGCCTCTTACTTTCTCCAGTAATATTCAAGTGTTTTGTGATGTCATCAAGAATAATTGGGATATTTTATTCACCATAAGTGAATTAGATGGATTGATAGGTAATACACCTCAATTTTCCTTCCAAAATAATAAATCCTTGAAAAGACACTTATGTTATAAGACTAATGACACCCAGGGAACTACTACATCTGATAGACTAGGGACATATAGCTGCAGGAGGTGCACAGCCTGTACCTATATTCACAGAGGCACAGTCTTTGTACACCTCACGTTAGGTTTTCACATTAGTTGTAACTTCTACGCTGTTTGTACAACGAAGAATGTTGTTTATTTTTGTTATTGCACAGAATGTTACTCTTTTTATATCGGTAAAACTAATTGTTTATTTAAGGAAAAGGTCCTAGAACACCTCAGGGATATAAGAAATTGTAAAGAGAGTAATGCCTTAGCCATACATGTTAAAAAGGAAGGTGTCAGTCATATGTTTAAGTTTCTAGTTTTAGAGATTGTTAAGATGAATATGAGGGGAGGTGATGCTAGAAATAAAACCGAGAAAGTTGAGCAGAGGTGGATACTGCTGCTTAATGCTGACAGACCTCCTGGTTTGAATAGCAGGATGTCGCTTAAACCCACCCTCAAATCAAGGAGTTTGAAACATTGAATTTATAATATTTTAAATACAAATTTTATATATTTTTTGTTATTCTTTATAAGTATAATGCATGTGCCTATTAATTTCTGACTTGTAGGTTGGTCATATATCTGTGTGTATATATATTTCCTAGATGTATATAGATATATTTTTACAAGCATTTTCACAAATGTATACTTACCCTTTTACATTTTTTCAAGTGTTAATTAGTATCTCAGTGACTGGACAGTTTGTATTGCATCACAAATATAAAATGAGTATGTTTGATTTTATATGTAGTCTGATGAAGCAACTGTTATTGGTTGTGAAAGAGCTTACTTCTCTGCTATTGAAGATTAAACTTTTTATGCAATTGTACTGCCGTGTATAACCAGTGTGTTTCTACATTCACATATCCTACTTCAACATGGTTATTTCATCTGGAGTTTGCTTATTTGCATTTTCAATACTGTGAGAACAGTAGTCTTGTATAATACTGAAGAGTGGAATGGAAAACAGGGCACGGGGTGGGAGCGTGTTTCATCCGCGGAAGCGGGAGATGAGGCTGGTCTGGTATGTGTGCAAACCACCGCTTCTCAAAACCCTGGTAGGACGCTACCAGTGGGAGAAACAGTGTAGACCAGTGAAGTGTACTTGTGACGCAACAACAGATCCGTTCCCGCCAGGACGCACCAGACTTTATGGGCCACAATTATGTTCCCAAAAGTATTGGAGGTGGATGAAGGGAAGGCTAGAATGTACGTGGACTAAATGGATGAAGAGCCTGCAGAAGGTTGCATCGAGACAGTAATGTGGAGGAGTACCGAGACGTACAGTGAGGGAAATGTGTGTAGGTGTGGTATGGCAGGACTAGCAACTGCAGAATGGATGGATGCTCTGTACGTGGCACTTGGGGGCCTGGGAAAGGGAGCATGAATATGACATTAAGGTAGAAATATGCTAATTGCACAGAACTGCAATAGTGTAGTAGTCAGAGCATCTGCCTACCGCGCATGCATTCATGGTTTGAGTCCCACTGCAGCACATCCTATTTTCTGTGTTAAATCGGTATAACAACATCATTTTGCTGTATAACCTACTAAATTACATTTACACTTGCACAGGAGTACTGAATTACACATAGCCCACTCAATATTCAAAGGACAGGAGATGACACACAGATATGTATATACAGGCAACCTTTAATGGTGTATTGTACAGTAATGTATGCCATTACTGACAGCACATAGATCTGTACTTATTTAATAAGTGAGGAATGCAGGGCCCACACATAAAATTAGATGCAGACAGTGCAGATATACAACATGCAATTCTGTCCAGGCCAGACCTGTCAATTTGTACAACTGTGGACAAAGGATTTGCCATCAAGATAGGTAACAATAAACAATAACAGATGTAGTTCAGCAGATGCCAGTCACACCCCGTAGTCAAGGCCTAGGGGGACATTTCTTACCTGTGATAATGTCTATGTATCTGTCACATGTATGGACCTTGACCAACAAATGCCGTGGGAGTCCATGATATGACTGGGATGATAGCAGGAATGCTAGCAGTATATTATGATAGGCCAATACCGAACAACCTCTAACCGCATCACAGCAGGACAAAGCCAGCCATATATGTGGAGGACAGAGGCGGGAACACAGGGCCATACTCGTAATATTGCTGTTACACACCCTGCACATTGCTGGTGTTACAGGATTCGTTGCAACATACCCTTATGCAGGAAGAACACATCAGGAACACAACTGGAAGTAGCCATGTACTGATAGCATGCAACAGACAGATTGCCAGGGATATATCTAGGACAAGCCCTGTGTGGTGCACAGGCAAAAGCAAACAGACAATCCCCTGGCCATCACGTGGATAGGCCCACTGTTGAGAGCTATGCAGACAGACTGCATTCCATCCTAAACTACTATGTACATGCAAACACTGCAAGACCAGCAATATACAAAACACATAACAACACTACCCACTCTGTCTGTAGGTCTGGAACTTCTTAAGATTGTGTAGTTGTCCTGTGTCTGCAAGCCCCGCTGTAATAGGTACTGCAACCTGCCATCTGTAACACTGCTGCCCACATACAGAAAGGATGTCCTCCATACTGGGAAGGTGTCCTCCATGCTGGGAAGGTGAAGGGGCAACACCCACATGAGTAAGCAATTTATAGTACTGGGTTGCCATGATGATGGTTAACAGAATCACTACACAGCATGCTGCATGCAGTCAGCAACTGTTGCACACTGATTGGTGCACAGCCTATCACCTGATCATGTGCATCACCTACAAAAGCCATGCTGAAATCCATTCAAACCAATTCAATCGCTCTATTGGAAAGGGAGGGAGAGAGAGAGAGAGAGAGAGAAAGAGAGAAAGCAAAAAAAAAAAAAAAACAATAGAAAAAGAAAACTAAGACATACTTATAAAACAGAATGGGGAACAAATTACAACAGGCCACAACTGGGAAGGCATCACACTCATCCAAACACTAAAAGGTATGTAAAACATAACTATAATGTAGTATGAGGTATAGATTATTAGGATTTATGATGTAGAATGTTTGATATGTGCCATCTGTAGTTGTCCCTGTAATGATGTTCCACTGAACAACTGCTCAGGACAATACTGTTTGTCTCCGTAAGTAGAGGGACATACCCGCCAACTGTGCAGATCAGCAATGAATGACAAAGATGTCAGCCATAATATCTATGTATGTTACGTTAGTGTGGACAATAACTGCTGGTGGATGTACTGCCATCATGATAGACACATGGGTGTCAGAGCACACCACTTGCAGGACAGTCATATGAATGTGTAATGTAGCATGCACAAATGCCATAGGTGTGTAATAGGCATACCAGCACTCTCACACCATAGTTACAACCCTAATGTTAGGCTGTGTTCACATGTGGCACTTGTCTGTGTTGCAGAAAGGCAGAACAGTGCATCTGTGAATGAAAGGCAGTGACAGAATGCGGACCGGATGTCTGTATGCACTCCACATATCTGTGTGATATAGAATGTGACATGTATGTGTACAGATACAGACACTCATATAGACATAGGTATATCCACAACATACAACATATATCTACACATATACGTACATAGATGTATATTTATACATATATATATATATATATATATATATATATATATATATATATATATATATAGTGGCACTGACAATGGCATGCAGGTGAAATAGCCTGTAACAGGCCAACAAAGATAAGTGTCCCCACAGGGAGCATGGCTGCAAAAACTTAGCACAAAGCGTGGTACATACAGATAGCACAAAGCTTAGTACAATACAACATATGTCCCAATGGTAGGTAAGCAGATGACATATCAGTTGCAGTCTGTGAAAGTGTTGTTGTAGCTGATATGGTGGGGGGAGACATATATGTGTATTAAGAACTATGGTAACCCTGCTGTATGGGAGGCTCAGACCTGTTTCCATCCTTATGTCTTCCAGGAATCCTGTTGCATAGTCACCTTCCCACCAGTGCTGCTGAAATGACTATCATCATCGACCACCTGGTACAGCACTACATACTTCTTTTTGGCCGGACAGCCCATGACCAGCAGGAGAGGACTGCCCTGTGGAACAATCTAGTCCACAGGGTCAATGATGTCGGACTGCATAACAGCAGCTATGAGCAGGTCCGGCTTCATTGCACCGACCTGCTTTGCCATGTACGTCGGCGTGCAGCTGCCGTAAGGGGGGACCATCTCACAATGGGAGGGAAACCCGCTCATCCACCCCTCACCCTTGTGGAGGAGCTTCTCAGCAGCCTAGTGGCACTTGTCTGCCTGCAATATCAACACCTGGCAGGGCACATCTTGGAGGTGGGTGCCAATGAAACACCAGCTGAGGATTGTGCAGGTAAGGCCCCAGGCACATTGGTACACCATCCGTGCATATGCATCTGCATCTGTACAGGTACATCATGCAAAACTGAGATGTCATATACTTTGTCTGCCGCTGTGTAGTAGTAACAAACTGTTGTGTATAAGCTGTAATATTGTGTAATTCTACTGTTGATGTAACATAATGCTGCACTCACCTGTTATGAATGCCATAGCTGTGGCCACTGATATCAGCTTTCTTGCACTCCTATGTAGGTCCCTCCAGGATACAACCATGGCAGCAGCCCGTAGCTGGTGAGTATGGTTCATGTTCATGCACAATGATAAACTGGGCATGTAATAGCTATGGGCTTTCCCCCATGCACACTTCTAACACACCTACCCATACTGCATGCTGTACACATTCATGTTTTGTTGCTGAGAAATGCACTGCATCACAGTAGAGACCATGCTGGGGTATTGGAAGGGTACAACAGACACATGCACGATAACTAACATCCTGTCAATGTGCAATGTGTCCACAGGGATGTGACATGTGTCAGGACACATGGCCTACAGTAGGGACATGTGTGACTCAACACCACCATGGCTGCAGCTGCACACAAGCAGGTTAAGTAAACATTGCAGACGTAACCCTGACCCTACAGCACTCATGACAGCAGTGTGTGCACTCCAAAGGATGTGCACATGAGTAGACATTGCAACCATGCAGAGGTCTGGGACATGTGTAGGGCACCCCTCACAGCCATGGAAAGGTCTGCTGGTTGTCAGTGTAATAGTCATGTACTGGTCATACATGCACTGCTGATGTTGTGATCAGTAACGCAGACATCAAGCATCCGCAACTGATAGCTGTTCACATATCATCCCAGGTATGTGTTGATACAACACACAGGGGCTGTGAGCATTGGAGCTGACATAATCAATACAGTACTACAGATGCATCAATGGTTTCTACACCTGTGAGATATGGTGCACAGTAAAAGGCAGAGAGCGGAACAGGCCACAGTAACACTTTGTACATGAGTGTAGTGTTAACACAGAGAGGGACCATCACCTACCAACAAAGCCCATGCCTCACAAACATGTATACTGCCGCTAGCATGATGTCACTATAGTTGCACTGCATGCTGTTGAGCTGCATGTGTAATGCATGTTGACAGAAGGCTAATGGGAGGACTGTGTATACAAATGTGCAACTCAACATGTAGGAGTGTAGGGTGTGTGTGTGTGTGTGTGTGTGTGTGTGTGTGTGTGTGTGTGTGTGTGTGTGTGTGTGTGTGTGAGACTCAGTTGTGTTCATAAGTGCAATCTAATAAAGTGTGGACGATGTATGTCAGATGTGTGTGTGTGTGTGTGTGTGTGTGTGTGTGTGTGTGTGTGTGTGTGTGTGTGTGTGTGTGTGTGTCCATGTATGCAGAGGTGATAGTGGGATTGACCACATGGTGGTACTTCCCCTTGGGATTGTGCTGTACATGAAGTGAGACATGGGACACCAGGACAGCATGTCAGGTATGTGAACACAGGACAGCTGATAGCATAACAAGGTCTGTAGCATGGAGCATGCATTGGGAGGTGAAGTACATACCAGGTATACACATCATATTGCCAGCAGCAGATAGGTAACCGGCTACCCACATATGCAGCACTACAAATGCAATGGAGAATTACCACAGCACATCAGTGAGTGTATCCACATAGTGCTATCATCTGCATGATGGGTTGCTTGTGCAGCAGATGTGGCATGGACTGAACAAGGCTGTAGTATGAGGCTCTGGTGTGTGACATATGTAGTGAATGTATCAGCCTCAACCATATAGGGGCCTTGTACACCATTACTGCCCATACATAGAGTAATACAGGGTGACAGCAGTGAGGCCATGTACAACCTACTCCACCCAGGTCAGGGAGGCGATTGAGTAACAGGTCAGGTGTGGTACCACACAAGTAGGCATGGAGAGGTATGATATGTTAATGGGCTGTAGTGATACATGTATTTTAGCAAGTGCCATGCAGGAAGGGGAACATATGTAACTGACTGTGGGACTGTCTGCAAACTCAGGGAAAGTAAGGTAGTAAGGTAGCTGTCAGTGTGAGTGTGTGTGAGTATGTGTACGGTTATGCACTGCTGTACAGATCTTAACGTGCATTTGTTTCCCACACAGGTGGCGAGGTGGGTCAGTGTCCCTCCTGCACTCATACTGAGGTAGGTGTCCCTACAGACACCGATGAAGATGAAGGTACAGGTGAGGCACAGGTGGGGTTGTCAGAGGCTGACACTGTGCCAACATGTGTCATCACCCTCCTAGCCACCCCAAGCCCGCCCACAGTAACAGTGCCCCTACAAACCCCCTCACATGTGGCTATAGCAAAGGGACAGTTGGCACTTGGTGGCAATAGCCAGGAAAGTGTGTTGTCCATGCCAACTGTGTTGGGTCACAGTTGGCATAGCCAGATGTCCAGAAGGCCACCACATCGACAGATGTACCGTGGTGCTCATAGGAGGACTGCAGGTCATCCTGCCCCTGGCAGAGGCACCAAAACTGGTACCACCAGGAGCATGTTTCAGGCCATAATGGAGGCACATGTATGTATGGAAATGCACTCCAGACAGGTCCTGAGGCTGCAGAGGTCTGCTTTTGCATCTATAAGTTGCAACCTCCATGAACTCGCTGTTGCCTTCCGTGAATATACTGAGGTCATGGATAGATGGTGGGGTAAGATGGTTGGCCTCCTCAACCGTGGTATGTCTGTGCTAAAATGTGTGGTGGGAGTAATGCAACGTCCGTGTGGACGTAGGCCAGAGACACCAGCAGCTGGCAGTCAACATGGACGTGCCAGGATGCACAGCCCCTCCCATAGTGGCATTACCAGCCCCAGCACACCACAGCAGGCCACGTGCATATGGCCCTGGCCAGGCCCAGGTGGGACATGGTTCCAGAAGACATATGTCATCCTCAAGGGAGAGTAGCACCTCAAGGTCTGTACCTGCACGTGCCCATGGAACCCCTGGCAGGCACAGTCAGTGTGTCCATGGCCGGAGGCACTGAACTGCACACCCTGCCAGGTATGGTCTGCAGCTGTCCAACATTACCAGTGTGGGACAGCCACATGGCAGAACTGTGTGCATGCATACCCACACACTATGCAACCATACCTAGGTCAACCCCATACTGACACACACCACATCACCACACCCCAATCAAGGAACTACATGCCTCACCCACACACATGGTGACACATGTTTGGACCACCCTCAGCCTCTGGCACACCTGCAACACACCCTGTGCACATGATGATACCTGTGCCACATCTCTGTCATCCATAACATTGATGCAGGGACAGGCAAACATGGTTCTGATGCACACAGTGACTGTAATGGGGTACCGCAATGTACCACAGTGTAGAATGTAGGCAGGGGTAATATGTACTGCATACATGTCAGGTAGTGTTGCCATGCAGCTAGGATGACATTCACACATCCTGTGCATATGTTGATACCTGTGCCACATCCCTGCCATCCATAACATCAATGCAGGGACAGGCTAACATGGTTCTGATGCACACGATGACTGTGATAGAGTGCCACAATGTACTGCAGTGTAGAATATAGTCAGGAGTAATGTGTACTGCATACATGTCAGGTAGTGTAGCCATGCAGCTAGCATGCATCTCAGCTGTTGTTAACACCAATTGATATCCCCATACTGTCATCCATTTGTGCTGTAGGCATACATGTGTCAGCAAGAGGATGGTCCGCAGTCATATTCCACAGGAGTATGTCAGTGTGGTGACACCATGGCCACGACATATGTGATGTACAGTTGCACACATGCCACAGGTATGTATAACAGTTATTGGCTATGCAAACATGACCAGTGAGGTGTGTACCAGGTCACGTGCTACATGCAGACCATCCACAGACATGTACAATATGGTAATGGGGATGTAATGTTTGTATATGGTGAATACATAGCGTGTCATACCATCATATACACATTGACTGACAAATAATGGGTAGACACACATCTTAGAGACCTGGTTGTGTAGTTGTTAACTAACTAGTCCATGTGTCCAATGTGTTACAGGTAGGCTGCACACAGCACATGTGTAACTGGGTCGTATCCTGTTATCTATTACTTGTATGGGTGATGGTGACATTGGCCACCTTAGAGTGGTATGTGGGCCATATACCAGGTGCACCATGGTGTAAAGACAGTGTACACAGCACCCACATCCACCACTGGATATTGTACTCACTAGAACCCATCTTGATACTCTGACATACCTACTATCACACAGTGGCCACGATGCAAAAACAACCCATTGCATATCACAACAGTGGTACAACAGTGATATGCATGTGATGCACATGCCACAGGCTTAGTAGGGTGTTGCATTGTAATGCTGTACCTATGGGTGACAACAACAATATCCGTACTACTGTGAGGGAATGTGTATTGTGATAGGAGCATGTGGACTCGGACCGGTATACCCTAAAGATAAGCATACATGCACATATACACAATCGTGGTAGACCTCAATGGGATTCCCATGCCTACCAACCCATTGGTGCAACACTGTTGTGCTGGTACTGCAAGGCACATGTAGCTGTTAGGGAGTGGAGTGTAACAGGCTACATGTTACATTAATGAGGTTGAGAGGCACCACACACTATACGAGTCGCATGAATAGGCATCCCCCCAGCCAAACACATCTGCTCTGCAATACACTACCGAGTGCTGGTGATCCCATAACCAGGGCCAGTGGCAACATGGACACACAATGTTACCTGTACTACATCCCACCTGTATGATGTCAGGCTGTTATTGATAACACATCATGCAGTACGTTCTGGCTCCCATGGGGAATGTATTATGTGGATGCCATCAACATTACCAGGCTTCAGATACACAGACACAGATATGCAGATATAGGTATACATATACATAATTTTATATATATATATATATATATATATATATATATATATATATATATATATATATATATATACATATACATGTGACTACACATACACATGCAGTTATATGTACAGTACGGAACATAAGTGGTAGGTGCACACAATATGGATCAGCCACTATGCCTACAGTTGACCCCTGAATGACTGGACACTGTATGTGCCACCCATACAAATGACAATCATTGCCTGTAACATGCACCCACAGAGAGGGCATAGGCAAAACAACACCCACAGGTTTGCTGACATGGTAACCTATCATTATGTACTATTACAGTTCTACATGCCATGCCATATAGCTGTTCAGAAACTGACAGCTATATCAGCGGAGTGATGCTACAGTGAACTACTTACACTCATACAGTAGGCTTTAAAGATTCACAGCTGTTGCTGTCCAGGCCAAGCCATTCACATTGTACAATAGGAAAGACACACAGGGCCACAGGATACCTAACAATCAATAGAATGTACTCCAGGTGTGTAGTTCAGCAGCCTCTATCTACCACAGTAGGTGGTATAGATGTCTTATGATCACATAGGTTGTAACTGCTACATAACTTGGCAGAACCAACACCATCACGTGCACACTAACACACAGAACAATTTGTATGACAGGGGGCTGTAGTCCTGCAGTACCCATATCCATGAAAGTAATGTGTATATAGGGGAAGTATATGGTACTGTACATCCAGATACCTTAAGGCAGCTCAGCCGTGATATCCCCACATTTTGGAGCAGCCTAGGTCTTTTCTGGTGCTCCCCCTAGACTCAATTTTACAGGGCCATATACCACTGTTACATACACTGGGCTCTGCAGTGCATGAGGGCACACGTGTATGCTGTAGGTGGAGCCCACACATATATGGCCCCAGCCCCACCATATGTGTGGGGGTTACAATGGCAGTGGACTGATGGCAGACATGGCAGTGTGTTATACTCCTGGCTCACTATGGATCAACCACCGACAACATGACATATGTGCACAGCTTGATATGTAGGTGATGGACAGAGGCTGGAATACAGGCACTATTGCCATACACTAT
Organism: Protopterus annectens; assembly: GCF_019279795.1. NCBI lineage: Eukaryota > Metazoa > Chordata > Ceratodontiformes > Protopteridae > Protopterus > Protopterus annectens. The sequence goes on from NC_056725.1 coordinate 1,035,701,156, forward strand.
GCAAGGTGCAGGTGTTACAGGATAGTCTGTAACATATCCTTAGTCAGGGAATTGCTGGCATGGATGGCCATAGATGTAGCCATGTACTGATAACACTCAACACACACACTGCCAGTGTATTATCTGACACAAGACCTGTGTGGTGGACAGACAAGACATGATAGGCACAGCTCCAGCCAGAGTGAGGGTAGGTCCACAGTTGTGTGCTATGCAGATGGACTGCATTCCATGCCAAAATAGTATGTACACCCACACCCTGTAACACCAGTACTGTACAAAACATAACACAACTCCACTCGCAGTCTGTACTTCCTGATCCTCCTACAAATATGTGGCTGCCCTGGTTTGCTGGTTCTCCTGTATGGGGTATTGCTACATGCTGTCAGTAGCACTGCTGCCGACACAGGACAGATGCCCATCACACAGGAGATGTAATGGGACCACACACACATAATGTGGGGATCAATAGTGGGTGGTTGCCATGACAGTGTTAAATGGGTGTAGTACACATGTGTAATCATATATCTGGTTATCTGGATATGTAAATGTACATATATTCCCACCATAGTTCCTGGACATGAGGTGTAGGCCAACCCCAGCCTGTATGTTCCCAATGTAATAGTTGCAGGGGATGTCAGATATCTGTAGCAGGTATACTAGTAGGCTATTGCTACTGTCATTGGGACTGTCTTTACAGACATGGTGTGCATGGCAGGTCACATCTGCCCATAACATGTGTGCCATTGGTTACTAAACTACATCCAAAGGACATCAGTGTTCAGTAGTGCTGCTAGCATGTAATGCCGCTGTGGACTGCAGCAGAGATATTGGCCAATATATGTGGGGGTCTGACACAGTCTGTACATTCCAGAGGTATACACATATGCCCTTAGTGCTACACATGTGTACCATGCCTGACAATATGGATGTGGATGGCCATTTAGAAGGGTATAACACATGACGACAGGTATATAATATCCACCATAGGTCATGCATTCATACATCCCTGCCTGGCCTGTAATGGTATGACCACTGGTACAGGGGTGCCATGGCCACATACTACACAATACGTATTGACATACAGATGTATCTGCATCCCACTGCCCTGTCTGACATACATGGCTGTTAGGGGAGGTCCGGCAGCAGGACATCTGGCTGGTATCTGCACAGGACATCCCACTGGGTAGGTACACTCAGCTGCTAGGCATGTCACAATGCACTGTGCAGGCTGCATGCAGACTGGCTCAAAACTGGCCTACACCTCCCAAGGGGGAATGCACATGTACCTGCATATACAGCAGGCTCCACAGGCATGTCACAGCACCAGGGTAGGATACACCTGTTTGACAGTGCATATCCACAACCAATGTGAACACAGCCACATATGGTTAGCTAGCATGGTATGACAGTATATGGACTATGTGTTTGACACCATCCTCATATGTGACTGCCCTACATATACTGGCTTCCTACACAGTTTGGTCTGGTGGCTGTCTGTGGTATGGGACACTTGTGTTTATGGCTCTACAAACATGTACATCACTACAGTACCATACAGTGGGGCAGCATGTAACATCTGAAAGTAGGGGAACTAGAACAATGTCATCTACCACAGTCTGTACACAGGCTAAGGTACATATAAACACTACACACACTGTTGACATTCACCATAGGTACACAGACCTCAGTATTGTGGGAACATCCTCAGAATGTGCAGGAAATGTAATGTAGTCTATACTCTACTCTACATAACATGTGTAGCAGTCAGATATATCAGTGGCTTGTTCTCAGATATGATGCCACAAAGTATGGTGCACAGCACATATGCACCACTTCATGCATGACATATATACAAAGGTTGACAGAGGTGTGGCTGGGAGCACATACACAGGGCCAATATTGACATGTTGCTGTGATGACCATATACATTAACTGTTGTTACAGGATTGTTGCAACATATGTCCTTTGAGGGATATGACATCTGTGACTACCACAGCTTTCTCCATCTACTGACTGCAATCCTCACACTACCTTCAGCAGTCAACAGCTAGATGCTCCATGGGTGACACATGCAACCATGGACACAACACTGCCCAGGCTGCAGATGAACCTGCAGATTGAGATTCCCCATCAACGTGGAACTGACATGGCAGGTATTGAGACATGTACACCAGCCATATCCACACAAACACTGTGAAAGTAACATTACTCCAAATGCAGTATAGTGGCACTTACAGGCTGTAGTCAGGACAGGCACATCCACCTCCCATTTTATGCACTGTTTCCACAGTGTATGTTGTTAGAAGTACACTGCAATCCATCTGGGATGCTGTTTGGCACACAACAGATCTCGTTCCTGCTCACAGTGGGTGACATGGGCAAATACTACCATGATGTTCCTGGGTATTGGAGTGTGTTTCCATACAACTGGCGATGGGGATGTTACCACAGCTGTTTCACATGCAATCAGCTAGGGGTGGGCTGTGATTTGTGCAGAGGCCATCAGCTGATCATGAGCATTACTTACATAACACATGCTGCTGCCTAGGCAAAGCAGGTGTTGGTCTCCACATCCACCTGAGTGGGGATGGGGGATGCAGATGGAGGCTAATACATGTCAGGAAGGGGTGGGAGCATAAAAGTGAGGCATGGTTATGTCACACACCTAGCAGAACAGGGTATTAAACCCCTGATGACTATGTAGTGCTAGCACAGTTTGCTGCAATTATTGGATGTGCCACATGGGTTACCTGTTGTGGAGCTCACAGAACATATATGTGATGGTGAGTGACATCTTCAACAGGGATACAGTAGCTGTACAGTAGGTGACATACACATGCCTGTTGGCATGAACAGGTGCCAGCATCAACACAGCCACACTCTCACAAGGACACACACACATTGACGCATGTGACAGGGCCAGGTGTACAACTCATCGGTTCTGGGATTGCCACATCACATCACTGTGCAGGCATCCCATGCACCACACAGGTCATATGGGGGCTGTACAGGTGAAGGGTATGGGGAGGTGTCTGACATCAGACAGCATGCTGCAGTATGCCCATGAGGGTTGTAGGGAGTGTGGATGTGAACATATGCAGCATGCAACACACAAACACACAGGATGCCACTACTGACATGCATGTGTGCATGCCTACACAGAAGGCTGTCCACGCCTAGGCGATGGGTGTACCTTGGCATCAGGCCACATGATGATGGTCTGCATTGTAACTCAGGGATGTAGTGTCTGCATTTGCCCACACAGGTGGGTATTGTATCCCCCATCTGGTCACCTGGGTGACTACTGTATGTGGGCAATGCTGTGCATTGCTTGCCATGTCTGTGTTCCTTCATCTATGACATGGACTGCATTTGAGATGTGCACACCTCCCACATGCATGTACAATGACATGTGGAAATGTACCTGGGGTTTCTGGCCCATGTTGTGAACACAGATTATCATCAGCTGTGCCAGTCCTGCCCACCTGTGGTAGGAGCTGGTAATGGCCAGCAGCTTTACCCTGCACCTACATGGTGTGCATGCTATCAGCATTCCTTGGTGTCAGGGGCATCTGTCCATACAGGCATGTTGCCAGGCATGGTATGTCCGTTGTGGGTCATGTGATGGCACCACAGGTGGTGCAGTTGTCCATTGAAGAACATGGGGGAGGTGCACTGTCTGCACGTATGTGCATATTGGACAGATGGACTGGCTGTTATGCCCTCTGTGGCCCACTGCTGTCCCTCCATAGTTACTATCGGTGGCCAATGTGCAGTGTACTACTCACATAGTGGCTGTTACCTAGGCATGTGTGTGTGTATGACACATAGGGTGAGAGTGTGCTCTGGGTAATACTGGGGTTGCTAACTGTGATTGCCTGGCCTTGATGTCACATGTTTGGATATGGCTTTACACCCCGGCCTCTCAGTCATATCACATGTGTTATCCCTGTACAGTGGACATTGTGATATATAGTATGGCCACCATATCAGAAAAATGCAAAATCCGCTCCACATTAGGCACAGGTGTCACACAGTCACAACCACCTCTACACAGGATACGGGTTACAAACAATCACACACTCACACACACCTGTCATGTTTGGGAGTAAAACCCCTACCTAACTAGTGTGTGACACTACAGCACTACACAGTAATAGTATGCGCCACAGATATTACTGGGGTAGTCCTTGCCCAAAAGTGTATTTCACACTGATTGACATCAGCAGGCTTGCCAAAGTAGGGCTTTGAAATGACTGCTCGAGACTAGCCTAAAATGCATTGCTCCCTATGCAGACAGTGACACACACAATACATCCGGAAATGCCATGTGTGGGTATAGAACCCAACCATGCATCTAACTCACAATACAGCAGTACGCAGTTACAGCATGCGCTATGGAGATTGCTGGGCTACAGCTCTTCCAGGGGAGTATTCCTAGGTGGGTGACATCAGCAGCCCTGCCAGAGTTAGGTATGTGACATGTAAGTGGTGTGGGTGACCTAAAAGCATTGCTCTCTACACAGTCAGACATGCACATATACACACACAGTTGGCAGGTCAGGGGCTAGAGCTCCCAATTAACTCCTTAATCACACTATGGCCATACGATGTTACGGGGTGTGCTATGGTGATTACTCGGCTACGATCGCCCCAGAGGTGTATTTCAAGATGAGTGACATCAGCAGCCTTGCCAAAGGAGGGTATTCGACTTGTAAGGGGTGTGTGTAGCCTAAAAAGCTTTGCTTTCTACACAGTCAGTGACAGACAGACATGCATATGCACACACACACACACACACACACACACACACACACACACACACACACACACACACACACACACACACACACTCACACATGCACAGTTGCCACGTCTGGGTTTTGATTTCCTACCTAACTACATTATCACACTACAGCAGTACGCAGTTACAGCATGTGCTACAGAGATTACTGGGCTCCAGCTCTCCCAGGGGAGTATTTCTAGGTGGGTGACATCAGCAGCCTTGCAAAAGTTGGGTATGTGACATGTACGGGTTGTGAGTGACCTAAAAACATTGCTCTCTATGCAGTCAGTGAGAGACAAGACACACACATGAACAATGACACACACTCACACACACAGTTGCCATGTCTGGGGTTAGAACTCCTACCTAACTAGTCTATCACACTACAGCAGTACGCAGTTATGAGATGCACCACAGAGATTACTGGCTGACAAGTCTCCCAAAGGTGCATTTTACATTGGATAACCTCAGTAGGCTTGTCAGGGTACAGTTATGGGGTGGCCAGTGTGTGCATGGCCCATACATCATTCATGTAGGGGTGACATGTCTCAGGTGGCCACACATGGGGTCATATGTCACAGGTGCATGTCTACGGCAACTAGCTGACTATGTTCTTGTACAGCCATGTTGCACAGCTGGCATGTGGACCACATAGTCTGTGGTGCTGACAGGTACTGGTCGCTAGTTACTGCAGTGTGTGACATCTGCAACTGATGTGTTTGGGGCACTCTGGCTGTGTGCTCGGTTGGACAGGCATGGATGGCTCCTTGCCACAGTCACCCTCTTCCACACATCTATATCCATCTACCTTTGGCGTATTATGGTGTGTTGTCCTTACATATATGTCTGTATTCCTATCCACTGTGTGTACAAGGCATGATTGGTGCATACTGACATTTGTCTGTAGTAGCTATTGCAACTGCTGGATATGTCTGTACCACTGGTGTTTGCATACATGGTCTTCATGTGTTTAAGTGTGTGAGCATGCCCAGTATTACCTTTCAGGATGTTGATGACTGACACTGCCTTCATTTCTCTAAGTGTGTGAGCATGCCTAGTAAGGCCATCTGTTATGCATGTGTGGAGCATGTCCTGTGGTTTGTACTGCACAGTTAACCTTTGTGTTGTACACCAACAGATAGCATGCTGTGTCTGCAGGGTATACATCGATCATTTGGCATTGACTGTTGCAACATGTCTGCATAGCAGGGGGGGAGTACACCTGACTATTTCTATGTTTCTACACAGGATTGGGGGGCACACCTGACTGTTACTGTATTTCTATGTGAGGTGGGGATCACACCTGATAGTTATACACATTTGCTAGGACTGTACTGGTATGTCCTGTAGTCTGATTCTGTCAGTAGTCTTACCCATCATGCTGGCTACGCCATATCGGTGTACTTCCGTTCTTATCTTTTGATTGCATACACATTCGTTTTTGACTTCCTAGCTGTCACAACTGACATCCCACTACCTGGCCTGCTGTGGTCTGTCTGTGTAGGCTTGGGTAGGGTCACCCATACCTCTCATTCAGAGGCCATAGTATGGCATTTGTTTGTGTTCGTCTAGTTTGTCTACACCTGTCCTGCTGGCTGTTAATGTTGTTGCTGGGTATGTGACCTCCCTCCTGACTGGCAAGACTGAGTTACTTATCCTGTGGGTGTCCCAGTATTGCAGGTTGTGCTGCAGGGCTGGCTATGTTGGATACACATAGTAGATTCTCTACGCATGGTTAGGCACAGGTAGTGTAATGTTTGGCATCCCTTTTACTGTATGTGAGAGTCAGAGAGAGGTGCTATTCCCTGGGTCCCTCCCATGTCAGTGTATGTGATATGCATTGCCTCTCTGCTAGGGCCAGGACATACTGGGCACGCCTCCTTCTGCCTACTGGGGCAGGCTCAGGTTGTTCCTCCTCTGAGTCACTCTGTGCCTGTGCAGGCCTTGGCATTGGTGGGGGGCTATATGACCTTGCCCCTTGCTGCTCCTGCTGCAGCTGTTTCCACAGGATCATATTGTGTAGCATGGCACATACAAGGATGATTTGGGTACATGTAGTTGGTGAGTACTGCAAGGCTCCACTAGATGTGTCCAGGGAATGGAACCGTGACTTGAGCATCCCAAACACACGCTTTATTATGGTTCGTGTTTGTGCATGTGCTTCATTATGGAGTTCTTGTTCAGGTGTGTGTGCATTTCTGATGGGTGTCATCAGCCACGGCTCCAGTGCGTATCCAGCATCCCACACTAGGTGACCATGTGGGATGTCCCCACTGGCAAATTTCTGGTACAGCTGCATCAGATGCCATATGTGGGAATTGTGATAACTTCCAAGGCAGCCAACACACACGTTCAGTATTGTGCCTTGGGCATCGTGCATAACCTGGCAGTTGATGGAGGGGAAGTCCTTGCGGTTGATGTAGACCCTACCCTGCTCACTGGGTGGTGCTTTGATACGTATGTGCGTGCAGTCTATTGCACCCACTACCTCAGGGTATTCTGCTATTTGGTGGAAGAGATGCATACTGCTGGCCAACGCCTCACAGGTGAGGGGGAAATATACGTGCTCACCGACATGTGCTGCCATGGCATCCAGGAACTGGTGGAGTACCCTGGATGCTGATGCCTGTGAGATCCCCATCATATCCCCAGTTGGCCTTTGGAAGGTACCTGTATCTAGTATTCTTAGGCCTAAACATACCTTCATTGCCACTGGGATGGGTTCCCCTCTGTTAGTTCTGTGTGTCAGGTGTGGCCGGCAAAGCTGAACATTCTGCTGTAGGAGGTCCCTGTCCACCCTATAGCATTCCACTATCTCCAGCTCATGTAGCCCTTGGTAGGTCACCCTGGGTCTGTACACTCTTCTCCATCTCATCACTGTGGGTTGGATGGCAGAATTCCCATCCTTGCCACTCTCAGCCTCTTCCACAAGTTGTTTGATCGCTATTGCAGCCCCTAACAGTTTGCTGTTGTGAGTGTGAAAAGTTCCCTGCTTGTTTACACCAGTGGTGTAGGGTGTGGGAAAAAATGGAGGGGTAGGTGTGTGCATAGTTTATAGTGGCGTTCTGGGCTGGGCTGGTCTGCTGCCTGTGTAATTGGCTGGTTCCGATCTGTTTCACCTGGCGTCGAACCTTGTACCCCTTGATTAACTTCCTACTGCTGCTTTCCCTTCCCATTGCCCTTCTGATTCCTCCCGCGGGCGCGCCACACAATCGGTATACTGCAATATGCACACTGCTGCTATTTCTTGGGTTCACTTCCTTTATCTTCCTGTAGATCCCGTTGCGTGGTGCGCACACCCACTTACACTTTGTCATACGTGCTGGGCAGGTATAGACACACCTCCTGGCTTTGCTATGCTAAGCTGGATGCAACCCCAAGCCACAGGGCTCCAATCCACTGAAAGTATGCCTGACATTCCCACACATGATGTCACCTACCTCCTAATCTTGCACTCAGCTATTCATACTCATTGGGACCTGCCTCTCATGCTGTGGAAAACCGGGATTCACTATCCTTCCCCTCATTTGCATAGAACTGCCTGCTAATGTATAGTTACATGTGTCACACTGTGCCTCCCCCCTTAGCAACCACTACTCACTGGCCAGGTTATCTTTTGCCTGCCATTGACTTGCATGGTGGAATACTAATTTTAGTTAGACTGTTTGTTTTAGGTTTATTTTCTTATTTCCCTGCCAGTCCCATTTGTGCGCCACTGCCCTATGCTTCAAAAGCCTTGATCGGCGGACATATCATAAAAGTTGTATTTTGTACATTTGGCATTGTTTGCAATGCCAATGGCCTTCTACTTGGCCATTGGCATGCTTCCTTTATGATATGCAGCCTTTATTTGGAGCTGTCATAGTTCCGTTTTGGAGTTTGCAGTACTGTACTTGGATACTAACCGAATACATTTCTGCATATTATGCTAGTCCTGCATGCCCTGATTCCTGCTTCCTGGTTGGCAGATTTACCTCATTTGCATTTTCTCCTGCAAATGGGGTGATTTGCATATGGGGGCTGGGGACGTGCAGCACTAGTGCTACAGCACTCACGCATGTCAGACGTGCACGTACGTGGATCGCTTGGCCACCATATTGGAAAAATTTCATCTTACACTAATCATGCATGCCATGCAAGCTTTTGAGAATTTGGGGGAGTATCAATACTGATGTTAGACGAGGAGCATGGTCACTATTGTTGGAAAAAAGAGAATTATATTGGCAGCTACACCTGAATGCAGGGAACTGGCCAGGCTTAAATGAAAATATTTCAATCAGCCCCCCAAATAATTACTGTTTAATATATCATGTTACACACACACAAATATCATATTATTATTTTACATGGTTTGAAATGTTTTTTATTCTATTTATTATATACCATCAGTCTTTTTATAAATTTGTAATTTCATTTTTTTTATATTTAATGTATTTAACTTGTATTTATACTGCTGTGGGGGTTTTGTGTCTTGCAGTTTGTTGCTATATTTAGGATTTCATTTTATCTTATTTTATTCATCTCATGAATATTTAATGTAAAGTCATTTATCTGCCCTAATTAACTTTGAATTATGTCACTTCCTGTTTGGTTTGTATAAAAGGAAGTGTCTATGCTTTAACTGTTGTCTGATGAAGTCTAGATTATCTAGACAAAAGCGCTTATCCATTTTGTTCCTGGATTTATGTACTGATTCAATTAAAGTGGTTTTGTGATTTATACTACTGAGTCATCCATTTTTGGTGAGTGGGTCCAATCCAGCTGCTTCACTTGGGCTACTTTTGTTTTTTACACCACTGACACTAACTATGTAAAAGAGGGACAGAGTATAATTGTGAGGTAAAATCAAGAATGTTTTGCAAAATCAGATAAGAGGCAAACCACTTTAATTCAATTAAAAGTAAAACAAAAAAAAGGTTTTACATGCATTGCTGATAATTTGAACAGCAAAAACTACAAAAGTCTAATAATTGGCATTAGTGATTGACTATAAACCGTGGGCCAGATTCACAAAGGCTTGCACGGAGTCTAAGAGTAGAGTAAGACTCCATGCAGCCAACATGTCTGCCGAGCGATCCAAGAACAGCCGGCAGGGGTGTGCAAGAGAGCTCCTAAAACAACTCTTACACGGACAGGGTTAGGCTATGCAAATTACCTCATTTGCTGCTGAAAGCTATGCAAATGAGGTAAATTTGCGATCCAGGAAACCCTAACCTGTCCGAGTAAGAGTAGTGTTATTTGCAGAAATGTACTCCGTTGTCAACTGAGTAGCGTTCTGCAAATAGCAAAACAGAGCTGTGACAGCTCAAAATAAAGGATGCATCCCATTGAAGAAGCATGCCAATGGCCAAATATACAGCCATTGGCAATTCTACCCATTGCAAAATAAAAAAAATATATATTTTTTTTTACCTCGATCTCCGAAGTTTAAGTGTAGTGCTGTGCTGCGCAAAAGTGCTGCGCTCTAAAAACCATGAAAAAAATAAACAAAAGCCACAAATAGGGATTTTATTCTAAATATCCAACTGCCATGCAAGTGAATGGCAGGCTGAAGACAACATGACTACTGAGTAGAGGTTGCTAAGGGGGGAAGCTCAGTCTAAGAGATGTAACCAAGCATTAGTAGGCAATCCTATGCAAATAAGGGTAAGGATAGTGAATCCCAATTTTACATGGCATATGAGCAAAGTCCGTGGAGAGTAAGAGTAGGATAAGGGGAGTATCAGAGTAGAAGATAGGTGACATCATAAAGAGGGTATGTATGAAAGAATGTAAGCTCATTGGAGCAGAGTGGCATGTGTTTGCTGTCAGTTACTCATCACTGGAAGAGGCGCATCAACAGGTATCCTAGCTAAAGGCAAGAAATTGAAGGTGTATGCCGTGGATAACACAAAAGTTTCTTGTAGAAATGCCTGCAATGTTTTTGCACGTGGGTGCACGCCTGTAAATCTGAGTAAGACTGTGTGCGAGCGTGTGCACCTGTGTGCGCACGTTTAAGCTGGAGTAAGCAAGTGTAAGCTTCTTGAAATCTGTGTAAGCGCATTTGCACCTGTGGGCATGCGTTCAAGCAGGAGTCAGCAAGTGTTAGGCCGTGTAAGCATGTATGCGCGCATGTGAGCTGATGTGCGCGTGTTTTCGCGGTGCTGCCCTCTGTGGAAACAGAAAGGGAAAAGGCAGCACAACAATTAGTAGGAAGTTAACCAAGGAGAACTAGCAGATGTACCCAAATAGTCATGGTATGTGCTATGCTACATAATATGATCCTGCGAAAACAGCTGCAGCAGGAGCAGCATAGGGCCGGGCCAAACAGCCCCCCCACCATTGCCAAGGCCATCACAGGCAGACTGTGACTCGGAGGAGGAACAACCTGAGCCTGTCCCAGTAGGCAGAAGGAGGCATGCCCAGTATGCTTTGGCCTTGGCAAAGAGGCAACGCATAGCACATACACTGGCTCAGTAGGAACCCTGGAAATGATACATCTCTCTGACTCACACATATAGTAAAAGGGATGCCTAACTTGACACTACCTGTTTACAAACATGTATAGCGAGTGTACTATGTGCATCCGACATAGGCAGCCCTGCAGCACCACCTGAGGCATGATTGCCCTGTTTTAAGCAATATAAAGCAGTGCTAAACAGCTTTTACCACTATTTAGTATATGTAAACAAAATTGCACACACTAAGTAGCACAACTTTGGTCAATGTTGAGCAATATTGGGCAACGTTCAGCAATGTTGGTTAATGTTGAGCAATGTTGGGCAAGTTCAGTCAAAGTTGGGCGTAGTTGAGCAAAAGCAGGTAAACATGCTCATATTTGCTTTACTGGTCCTTAAGCAGTCTGGTCTGCCCAGTATGAAAATATAAAGTAGTGACAGTCCTCAAACTCAGGATACTGTGCACTATAGTCACAGTACTGAACCACTAAACCATGACAGTATTTCACTAGTCAGCCTGTATGAAGAAACGTTGATAAGTCTATGCAAAGTGTCTCATGGAAACCCTGCAGGCACACTATAGTCCCTGTAGAGTTATGACACAAAGGTGAGCCCTGCAGTAAAAATACAACTTGATTTTCAACACACATATAGTATAAATGTTAATATTGGGCTTGTTCACATACGTCAACAAATGTAGTGAAGTGGACTTCAGACAGCAACAAACTGAAAGGTCACACTAGGCATGCTCACACACTTGAATAAATGAGGCAAATGTCAGGCAACAACATACTGAAAGGCCAAACTGGGCATGCTCACACACTTAGGCCATGTCTGAGTACAGCAGTGGGCCACACATATCTGGCAGTTGCATGTGTTAACCCAGCAACCTCACTATTCACCAGTCCTGCCTTGTGCACACAGTTATATGACAACAGACACATATATAATATATTGGAACCCTGTCATAATCAAATATGTACTACAGATACTTAGGTTGTTCATAGAAAGTGGAAAAGCAAAGAAGATAAAAAATCTGCAATCAGTATTATCAATAAACAATGTGCACTCCAAACATTATCCAGTCCAGGTTATGGAAAGATTATCTGTGAAGGAGTCCATACAGAACCATGACACTTCATTCAGCTATGTCATAAATAGCAATGTACACTCATATATGTCCCGAGTCAGGGCCAACTGTAAATGACTGACAATGCCAACATCCTGTCAGACAGGCCCATACATACATACCCACCTCCTACTGACAAAAGGCCCTATCATCATACCAGGAGATATTACATGTAGAATGGGTAAACAGCTCCTTCCAAAGCTGAAAACATGGCATTAATTTGATTACATTGTTTCCCTATATGTGTCATAAGTGAACTGCAGAAGAAACAGACCCTGCACCTGAACAGTCTGTTGAGCCTCACCCTCTTTACAGGATATGAAACTGTTGAATGGGCTACAGCAACATATGGCACACTCCACAAGTGTTGGTGCACAACAGACCATGGGAACTATACTCTTATAAGCCTATGAAGTCTGATCTGCAAGGCCATGGAGTCCATCATGATTAAAGCCATAAACAGAGCTATTGGAAGCCTAGAAACACACAACCCTACCAACTTCTATTTGGTCATGGGCAGATCATGGTTCCCAAACCTGCTAGACTGTTTGCAAGGCAGCCACCCAGGACATACATCAATGAAATGAGCTACACACATCCCACATAGACTTTGAATAGCCCTTTTCCAACATGCCAGACACATGTTGTATCCACAAAATCAACAACCTGTGCATAAATATGTATTGTCATCTGATGTATTGGCAACTGGGCCACAGATAGATCACACAAGGTAAGAATTGTGGAGTCCTGTTCAAGCTGGTAACACCTGCTGTCCCCCATGGCTCAGTCCTGGGATTGCATAAAATAAAGTGCACACACATTACCATGTCTAGTCTGATGATATCAGCATCCTACAAATATAGCAGGAGAAATGAAAACACCCAGTAAAACATATAGCGCGTCGTGTTAATGTGTATCTCTCTAGTATCATTACATAGTTAGATAGGGGTTTGAATCCTGCAATTGCTGAATGTGTGTGTGGGGGTGTGCATGTTTCTGTGTGATTTCCTTTGAGAAGAGTGCCCTTTTTGGAGACTAGGAAAACACCTTCCTTTGAGAGGAGTGCCCTTTTTGGAGACTAGGAAAACACCTTAAAAGTGGTATATTCCTCTTTGGCAAATCTGATGATGTCAGCATCCTACAAATATAGCAGTGGAAATGAAAATTCCCAGTAAAGCATGTAGCGTGTCGTGTTAATGCATATCTCTCTAGTATCATAACATAGTTAAGTAGGGGCTTGAATCCTGTAATTGCTGAGTGTGTGTGTGTGGGGGTGTATGTTTCTGTGTGATTTCCTTTGAGCAGAGTGCCCTTTTTGGAGACTAGGAAAACACCTTAAAAGTGGTATATTCCTCTTTGCCAAGTCTGATGATGTCAGCATCCTACAAATATAGCAGTGGAAATGAAAACTCCCAGTAAAGCATATAGTGCATCGTGTTAATGCGTATTTCTCTAGTATTATAACATAGTTAGGTAGGGGGTTGAATCCTGCAATTGCTGAGCGTGTGTGTGTGTGTGTGTGTGTGTGTGATACTGTTGGTCAATGTGTTGTGGTTTGAGCTTTTACTACTCTATGACATATCCGTATAACAACAGTATGTGCATTGTACACTTCAGGTATCTGTGTGGCAAATACATACATGTACATGTGACCTCAATTAGTTCATAGGTGTGAAGCCTGCTTTCTACATGAATACATCTGTTACCTTTGACAGATTGTGCTGCTGCTTCTCAGACCTTCTGTCACATATGTATGTTTGTGACAATGCCAGCCACTGTAGTGATCTGTGGCCTAGGTCACCTGTGTCACACACACCCATGACAGTTTCTATAGAATAGTGTGAGTGAGGGTTCATGCCTGGGGTATATTTCAGACATGTTCAAACACAACAAAGTCTGTCAATAATGGACATTCATTATAGGTGTACAACAACTTTGTGGATATGCATACATACCCCTTATTGCTTATGTGATACACTGAGGGACTTCAGAATACCTATGGAGATTTGAATACCAAAGGACAGATGACATAACACTTGGCTGTATGTACACATCGGTACCCGTTCTACATGTTGGGGGCTACTACCTACGTGGTACTCTCGGGATACTCTGACAAATCACTGGAACCACCACGATGAATAAAACAATGGATTTAATTCAGAACAGAACAAGCGCTTTCACGCACTTAGCTAGTGCGCTTCATCAGGTTACATTAAACAGAATTATACCTTGTCCTTATATATAAAAAACACGCCCTAATTAACAGGTAATTGGGCAGGCAAAGGCAATTTAAATCAGTTTAAAGAAATAAATTCACATTTTAAAAACGGTCATAGTTAGTAAAACACTACAAGAACTTCTCAAGATTTCATCAGACCATATATGAAATCAACTCATTTAGTCCACATTAAAAACATTTTTTTATATAATGAATAAAGAGGACCAGTGGAGTGAATGCTCAACGGAACAACAAGCTCAAAGATAAATAGTTAAAAACAAACACCGCTGAGCAAAACAATGGAGGATTGCAGTCTCATTTAAATCACAAGTAGCTCCTAAATCCAATAGCCAATGATGTAAATAATCCAAGTGCAGGCGAGGTGCAGGGGTTCAGTTGACCACCCTCTCCCTGCAACTATGGGTCTAAGAGGTGGATGTAGTGAATCCTTATGGATCTTTGGGAGACCCTGAATTTTTTCCCTCCCCCCCCCATCTGTCACACATACTTTTGATTTATTTATTCCAATAATGGATATGAATATGAATGGCTTTGTTTTGAAATGCCGTACTGTTTTATGATGGTGCATAGGAATTTTATATATGACTTTTTTACATGATATTTTTAATGAGCCATGTACCTTTAAATAATGGACAGGATTTTGGCGCCATTTTGGCTTTTTAAACTGATGTTTACAGACAGTTTAGTTGTATAGGTCTGAAGAAGCTCATGCGAAAGCGCTCACCTCTTTTTATTAATAAACCTGCTTTTTACATACCTCGCCTGCACTTGGATTATTTACATCATTGGCTATTGGATTTAGGAGCTACTTGTGATTTAAATGAGACTGCAATCCTCCATTGTTTTGCTCAGCGGTGTTTGTTTTTAACTATTTTTATATAAACAAAAACAATCATATTATCCTAAATTATATATATAGTTTCAAAATATTTCCATACTAAGAATGTTATTCCAAAATTCATGTCCAATGAGATTAGTTCTACAAACGGTTTATATATATTATATTCACAAAATAAATAAATATATGGTGTCCTTATTGGCAGACGAATAAAATCAGCATAAGCCATAAGTGCAAAATGCAAATAGAGGAAAGGGAAGGGGAAAGGGGGGGGGGGTGGAAGTGAGTGGTGATATAAAGGCTGTGGAAAAAACATGAATATAATTAATTAACTGATATACACAGTGTAAATGAAATATCGATATGTCTCATAAAGGCATAAATCAACAATCAAAGGCCAACCCAAACCAAGATCTGTTTGCATCATAGAAAATTAATATGACTTTAGCCCAATCTACCCAGGGCTCTTGTGTAAGGGAGCACAAGGGAGGAGAAAGGTGAAACAAAAACCACAAGGCAAATGGCATCAGTGGTTATTCATAGAAGCGCAGGTCTAATGCTAAGGGCTGCATTCAGGCCAGGTTCTAAATGTGCCCTAAGGGTTAAGATCCATCTTAACTCATTCAACTCAAGGGTTCCTAATACATTACCTTCCCTTCTATTGGGATACAGAATCTGTAAGACCCTAAACTTAAAAACATGGGTCGGGAATGACTGACAATGTCTAGCTAAGGCATTGTTTGTGTTTCTCGTATATCATATATATGATTGTAGACCCGATCTTTGAGTCTACGTGTGGTCATTCCCACATAGTAGGCTTCACAGCTTTCACATGTAGCCAAATAGATTACGTTAGTGGTATCACATGTGGCATAAAAGTTCGGGGTGAACATAATACCTAACTCCATGTTTTCATATTTCTGATCAACCGTAATAAACTTGCAAGTGCAACATTTCTTGCAAGGAAAAGTTCCTTGCCTAAACTTGACCCTTATATCAGAAGGTACATGTAACACTTTCTCCTTACACAATAGTCTTTTCAAATTAAGGCAGTTACTATATCTAAAACTAGGGTATTCCCCTACAACTTTTAACAGATCTCTATTCATACTAAGCAATTTCCAGTTCTTACATAAGATGTCCTTTATGTATTTACTCTCGGGATACTATGTTTAGTAAATGTGGATGACTATGCTATAGTTGGCTTATAGCTTTACAGCATGGGTTGGACAACAGGTATCTGTCTGTATGATACCCTTGTGGAGGATAAGTGTCTCATCCGGAGAATGCATTGTAGGCCACTGTATGCATTTCCAGATGTGGACGGACATATCCCTAGTATGTTTGCTTGTACCTAAGAGGGCTATATGCCAAACAGGAGTGGTCCCAGGAATGGGTGGCGGTCAATACCACTGGTTACTGGTATATTATAGTACTGGAAGGATCCAAATGCTACTGAGTTTTCTACATCTGTGTGTCAGTTGTCAAGACATCATCTAACGATTGGTTATAGTCAGGCTGTTGAGGTTGTGTATACTACCAGAATGCAAACCAATGACAGATAGTAACAGTATCACCCACAGCATAGTGTCAAACCATGTCATACACACATGTGTACCTAAGTTAAAACATATGTGTATTAAAATGCATACTGGCCACCAATAGAAACAATCAAGCGTTGACACTGTGTAATACAGGGCATGTCACCCTTCCCATGTGTCCACTATGCATGTACATGCAGACAGTGCACCTCTACCATGTTCACAAATGTACACCTGCAAATCTGTACTGCACACATCACACACGTACTGTCCACTCACCAACACATGCTGCCAAAACTACACACATCAGCCAAGTGGCACATGGGTGGACAATACATTTTTGGAAATAACACTGTTGTAAACAATACTACATTGATAATCATAGATTTAATGCATCATGCCTGCTCAGATATACCTACAAGGATATCATTACACTGTACTGTTGACAACATGCTAACATTGCTACACTGCTATAAAGTCACCCTGTGCATCAGCACCATGTTAGCCTGTTCCTGCATCAATGTTACAGATGACAGGAGGTGGCACAGTTTCATCATATGCACAGGGTGTGTTGTTGGTTTGCCAGAGCCCAACATTGACCCATCCAATCGACATGTATGTGTGTGTGTGAGGGACAACAGTACAGCATGGGTCAATGTTGATGTAATGTGTGTGTGTATGTGTTAGCCCTAGGTGCTTGGTTTATGTGTGTATGTCTGCATGCACACAGTTCCACCATGTGGCTGCCATATACAGGAGGTTGTGGGACAGCCACAGACTGTACCTGCCAGGCTGTACAGATCACCATCTCTGGCCATGGACACAGTACCTGTGCCTGGCAGGGGTGCAACGGACAGTATCGGGTACTAAGCCAGACTGGGTACTATCATCAGAGGCAGAGGGATGTCGATTGGACCCATCTCCCTGCTGGGACTGGCCAGAGCCACGTGCACGTGGTCTTCTATGATGGTCTTTTGACAGCCCAGCCCCAACATTGCTGGGGCTGGTACTGCCACTACGGGAGCGGCTGTGACTTGTGTGTCATCTGCAGTGACTGCCAGCCGATGATGTTGCTGGCATACATCCACTTCGATGTCTCAGCCATCCTGCACTGTCCTGGCACATGGAATGACATTGCGGAGGACATCTAATATCTCCCCCCAACGTCTATCAATGACCTCGGTGTAATGACGCACGGCACCGGCAAGGTCACGGATACTGTCATTGATAGTGGTGTTATGGGCCCTCTGCAACCTTAGTCCCTGTCTTGTTTACCGTTCCATATGTGCCTGTGCCTGCATTACAGCCTGGAACATACCTGAGGTTGTAAGACCTGTGGGAGCACGTCTGCCAGGGGTATTACAACCAGCAGTGCTCCCACGAGAACCCCTGGACATCCGCCTATGTGGTACTGTTCCAGGAATCTGGGTATGGCTGCTGTGAGGGGATGCATGTGCCATAGATACCACACTATCCTGGTCAATGCCTACTGTATGCTGTCCCTCAGCTAAGGCCATTGATGATGAGGGATGTATTGGCAGTATGAATGTGCGCATAGATGGGGTGGAAAGCTTGTGTACTGTCGATTGGCGGCCCAGCGACAGACCCTGTCAAACCTGCCTGTGCCACAACACATGTATCATCATTTCCATTATTTGTGGCAGTGTCTTCAGGTTCCCTGCTGTACTCAACCAACACAACCTTAGCACATATGAGAGGAAGACAGAAAACACACTTTACAATCTGTACATGATGTCAGCACACATGCACACATGCACACATGAACACATGCACACATGCACACATGCACACATGCACACATGCACACATGAACACATGAACCCATGCACACATGCACACATGAACACATGAACACATGCACACATGAACACATACACACATGCACACATGAACACATGCACACATGCACGCATGAACACATGCACACATGAACACATGAACACATGAACACATGCACACATAAACACATGAACACATGAACACATGCACACATGCACACATGAACACATGAACGCATGAACACAAATACACTACTCACTAAAGTAGACACACACACACACACACACACACACACACACACACACACACACACACACACACACACACACACACACACACACCAACAGCAATCCAGAACATACCCATTAGTGGTTGATGGTGGAGTGCAGCATCACAAGCCAAAGAGTCCTATCACACGTGTCAGCATGCAGGATGTGTGTTGCTCAAAAGCATGCAGTGTGAGTGTAGAGAGTCCTTGTTAATAACAGTATACATGTCTTTGATGCATGTATGTTGTTCAATGATTGTCCTCACCCTGGAACACAATGTGTACATGGACACAACATTGCTGTGCAAGTATTAAATGCTTTTCAATACCCTGTGTACCATCACTCACAGGTATACATACCATGGCTGGATGCACACAACTGTCAGGTGTATAGCAATGAATGCTATGTGTAGTACTGTGGTTACTGTAACTGGATGTAGTGTAGTACCATGAGCCATCATCAGGCCGCATCATGTGGTCACTCAAGGCCACTAATATGTGCCACACTGGCAACTATCTTGCTGTACCTGAACTGCAGCACTGTGGCTACATTAATCATTTCACAGGCAGTTGTTACATTGGTATGTAAGGTGTTCAATAGGGAGCATAGATTAATATGAATGTGTTGTTTGTTGAAGAGTGTTGCACCACCCCATGATAGGCCTCTAACCCTCAGGTATAGTATGTGTGCTGCATGGATGACATTTAGGATACTGGAGTCTGACCTTACAGCAGGTGTTTAAATATGCCATGTGTATCATATTAACACGTACTGCGTATGACAAAGTGCTGTATGTTGTGTGCATGTGTATTGACTCTGCCTATACAATGTCCACTACAGTGTACCACAATTGTTTGGGATGCTCTGTGTATAGCATGTGTTTGAGGCAGCTACCTATGTTATTGGGATGTGCATAGTCCCACAGAAATCATGCAGAGCATGCATTATGTGTAGGTGTTTTACATGTGTATATGGCCTACAACTCACCTATGACATGCACATGTTATTTGCTATATTAAATGTAGAACACTCACCAGCGTGGGTATGCTGTCTTGCTGTCACACCAGAGGGACCTACAAGGATATGAGACAGTTTGTCAGTGTCAACAACTATGGCATTGCTGCTGTGAGTTTGCAATTTTACAGTAGTACAACGGGTGACAGTCACAGGCATACAGATTATGTTCCAAATTATCAGTATTGCACAACACCAGGCTCCACATCTTCCAGATACACAGTACACATCTGACATATGCATGTTCTAACAATCGAGCTAACAGTAGTCTACAGATATGCCATGTTACCTGCACGCTCCGAGTCAACTTGCTGGGTGACTCCGGCCTCCATGATGACACATGTCTGTTGTAGTGGTTGTCCAGGAGCCACCACACTGAGGAGCAGCTCTTCCACTCTGGTGAGGGGCGGATGTAATGCTGCACCACCACCTGTGGCAAGCTGTTGTCTGCAGACATCGGAGGCATGCTGCCGGACATGTCTAATTAAATGACTGCAGTGATGGCGTACCTTCTCATAAGTCCAGTTATGCATGCCTACATCATTAACCCGACGGACAACATCTTGCCACAGTGCAGTGCGCTCATGCTGGTCCTGGCTGGTTCTGGAGAACAGCAGGGTGTGATGTTGTACTAGGGTGGATATTATGATTTCCTCCTCTTCAGGGGAATACGCAGGGTTGCGATGGTGAGACATGTCCCTGGAAGACAATAAAACAATTATTGTGAGCAAGTCATGTGGCACACTTAACATTCTAAAGTACAGATATCAATGAAATGCCAAATATAGCAACCTATTGGCTGTCAGTAGATACACACTTTTAATACCACATATCAGTGCTCAGCCCACAACTGCCTGACAGCGCCTGGCATGTTCTATATATTAAACCATGTTCTGCACAGCAACAAAGTGAAACCAGTATGTAAGACTATACAACAGCACATGGCACAATGTATGTGACACAATGCACCACCTAGCCACAGGAGGTATATATGAAGCTAATGCATACAGAAATATGTCATCCATTGAAATGATTGTAAAGTACAGTTACAGTACTACCAGTACACCACACTACTTGTTGATAGCAACCCCCTAAGTAACATATGTGCACATTCATCAATATAGGTGGCATACTGCTGTACTACACTATACATGTTGCTAGATATACACTTATATCCTGTAACACACATACGACCGAGGCCATGTTACAGGCATACCCACACACACATCAGACATACCTACAAGACACAAAGGTATGACAATCCAGATAAGCTTCACCTGTGTACCATACAGTACTGTGTGTCAGCACTTACAAAACCTTATGCCTGAGGTATGTAATGTGTGAAGACTACAGGTAACAAACAAAACAGTGTTTCTAAGCAATGTGGATATACACTATACTGTGCTGTTTAGGCCTACAGCTTCAGGTAGTACTACAGTTCATATGGGATTTGTATTCACTAGTGTTAACAATCAATACGCATATATGTACTGCTTTAGCCTACAATGGCACACTCCAGTCAACACCATGGGACTATGTCACACCGTATGCCATACTGCTTTTCCTACCTAGCAATAGCATACATATCTTTTGTGGGGATCAGGGCTAGAACACTACATACCATGATATAAACAGTTTCCCACTAGGCTATCACACATATACACAACATTGACACATTCTCCTACACATTTACAGTCACACATCAATCTCACATAGCAATTAATGCAACATGTACATGCGTGTGTGTATTGGGTCCTATGTAGCTCACAGGCTATTAGCCGTAGGGCCTATAGAAGCCTAGCCATATGGTACCCTACCCTTCAACACCCATGTAATTTAAGTTCATGTACCCCTGTCATGCAGAGCCACAGAGGTGATTCCCGGGTTGTATTTCCTATCTCACATCCATTCATCATGATTATTCATGACGACTGCTAATGAGGACCTTTTTTTGCTATTGATAGGTAGTTAGTTCCAGAGTATGGTATGTGTCTGAGATGAGAATGTACCACTCCAGCATGTTCTGCTTTTTAATGTTACAAGGTTTAGATCAGTACAGTGTGTAGCTTGTAGGGATTTTGATCTGTTTGCATGGAGCATGTCCAACACCTGTGGGTTTGGCATAGCTTTGTATGTTAGGCAGAGGTTGGCTCTGGGTAGGCGGTATGCGACACAGTGTAGCTGTGGTTTTGTAAGACAGTCTGCATAGGGCATCTGTTTGAGTCTGGTAATACTCTTTGTGAGGTTTGTGCCTGGCGCTACAGTTGCTGTAGATGTCTTCTGAGGTACATACCAAAAGGGCCATTGTACTCTATGATGGATTTTATGACTGATGAGTAGAGTGGAACACTGACCTCTTATTCCATGGATGACACACCTTTTCTGATGACATGTGGACCGTACACAGTTTACATGACTAGTGTGGCACTGTGATTATCAAAAGGGACACTACTGTCCACCTGTGTCCCGTGGTCTCTTATCATACTTTTGGTGTTGAGTAGACTGCCACCTATGTGGTAGTTCATGGGTACAGGGTTTTTAACAAAAGGGATGGCAATACATTTACAACATTGAGCTTGAGCGTACATATAAACATCCATTGGTGTACATATAGATATACATGTAGGCACATATACAGTCCACCTTTCATGGTGGGAATATCAATTATGCAAAGGTTGAGAGGGATATAGTTATGTAATAATTTTGCACAGTCTTGTGCATAATGCATTGAAGGTATTCTCAGCCCATGTATCTTTAGCAGGACTCCCTGTCTGGAAGACTAAAAAATTAACAAATCATACCCACAGCGTTTAAACACCACATGTCATATACCAGCACTGTATGCCGTCTTGTTTGGCACACACTACAACCTACATGAAAATATGCACATAACAACCTTCACCAACATATATATGTCTACCCTTCACAAACAGTTGCAGTATGTCCCTTGCTCTATGCACATGTTAAGATGCTAATATACCTGACACATAAATATCTCTCCATATGTGTGTGCCATACACACACAAGGTACACACTGTTGTAAGTCCGTAGACCTCTCGGATGACCTGTTGGGCCTTGCTACAACATGAACAGTTGTCACATGTGTGCATAACAGTAATATTACAGGGAGTATTTATAGCTGCTGATGCTACATTACTATACTAGCCCAGTACAGCAGTTGCCAATGCTAAGCTACACATTATATGACTATCATGCATGTGTTACTCTGTCACATCCAGGTTTATATAGCTGTTTGCACTACTCCCCCAAACAGCCATTATACACAGTACTGTACAGAACATAGATGACATGATCAGATGTTTGACATTTAATGTTGAGCTACATATGTCACAGTTATGTCCCACTGCACACAGCTACACACTAATTTGTCCATGGCAGTAGTCATGCATGGCATCAGTGCATACATACCTACTGCTGCCACATATGCATGTTTCAAAGTTTTTACAGCACTCTTCATAAACATCTACTACTTGCCAGTAACCACATATCTGTTACATACTTGTTTGTCACTTTCAGGTCCATCTGTGTTTGTTTTGACAATTTGTTTTTTTTGGTATTACTGAAGTAAATATTGCTTTTACTTAATTTCTTTTGGTTATTAATTAAGTTTTTTTTTTACTTAATTAATATATTTGGTTAGTAATTCAGTCAATTTGTTTTACTTAATTAAACTTTTGTGTTATTAAGTAATAATTCTTTTTTACTCCTCCCCAGGTTCATTGATGCTATAACATGTGCAATGTAATGATTGCATGTGGGGATAGCAAGTACAGTCTGCTTTTATAGGTATCTGCACATGTGCATGTGATGCCCTCTGCACCAGTTGGTGCCCAGCATTTGGTAAATGCATACAGCCTGCTGTGTGGTAATTGCAGTACTCACTGTCATAGCAACCCAATGCTATAACTTGATAAGTTTTGTAGGCGTAGCCCTTTCAGATTTCCAGAGTGGGCCCCATGCTTGTTTGTTGTGGACACTGTTGTTTAAGTCAGAAGGTTGGTATACTTCTTATATCTGAAGCTAGATTTGCAGACGGTGATGTACATGTTGTACTCAGACCTGACTGTTGCCACTTCCAGTACAGAGCTATCAGTGTAGAGTTTAACTCACCCCTACAAATGCTTACACAAGATATATGTGAGTATGCAGTTTCTTTTCTACTTATATAATTAACTGCCATACAAAAGTAATTATTGAGAAGTATTCTTTTGGCACATTAAGTGTTTGTGAACTGTTATACTGTGCATATTGATGTACTCACTTCTGCAGGGTTTGTGTTTTTTATTGTTGACATTAGCACAGGATTCTCAGGAAAACTGGACAATTCCACTACTGAGTATGCCTACCTATATCCTTGGTAGACCCTAAACACACACGTATATTTAAAATTTGGGGGGGGGATGCAGACATACAGAGAGCATTACATCTTATTGTGTGAGTGTTATCTTGCTGGACTTAAAGGATTGGTGTGTATCTGTTAGTTTATCAAGGCAGGTGGTCTGTCTGCATAGTTCCCAACTGTGAACCTATCCAGATGGTAGCCAGATGTTAGCCTGTTATTCTTTGTCTGTGCAAACCACAGGTGTTTTCAGCACTGGTACAATGGCATTGTTACAGTCAGTTGCTACCAGTACATGACTGCATCCTTTGGTATTTCTGTGTTGTACTCCTACATAAGGGTATACTTGTGGAAGTCCTCCCAAAGCTATTTGCAGAGTGTGTAACAGCAGATAAGCTGATATGCCTGTGTGTTTGTGCCTCTGCCAGGCCTATGAAACACTCAGACACATATTTGCATGGAGTTAGGGATAGGTAGTTAAAAGTGAGGTACACCTTCCAAATAATAGAGACAGTAAGTGTAGACTTGAGTGAAGCAGTGCATATGGATTAGTACACCTTTTATGAAGTACAAGCGGTGTCTACTGTTATTATTGTTATTATTCATTGTATAATACCCCACCTCTCAGACTAATGTCAGTACTTTTCAGAGGGATTCAGAGGGACATAGCTAAAATATGTTTCACAATCAGGGACATCCCTGAAAAGTAGTCACATTTAGGTAGTATGGCCTCTGCCCTAATCAGATATGCCAGTGTTTGTCCTTCTATGATACTGTGTGGGGGTTGTAAAGTGCCTCTATAACATTATTTGCTGCTAGAATGGCTGCTTCTCTTATCACAGTCATGTAATGCAATCCCACAACAATTGCTGGTAAAGATCCACAGAACAAGCTTTGTGTTATGGCCTTCCTATTTTTCCTTTACATTCACTCATTGTATTGCATGATATATTTATTTCAGCACCAAGTTATTGTATGTTTGCTGTGGCTTAGTGGTACTTCATGCATTCAAGTATGTCCAAGGTCTGGGTTTCGAGACTGACAGAGGTGTTTTATTTTGCTGCTGAGCAGAACAAGGGCCCTGACATACAGAGTGACTAAGGCACTTTTAAGCAGTTGTAAGTGGGTTTGCGCGAGTTTGCATGACACTTAGCGATGCTTAGCTAAGCGCACACATGTGCACACTCGCTCAAACCTGCTAACTACTGCTTAAAAGTGCTTACTCCCGCTAACCCCCATGCTAATTTCTTTGAAAGAAAAGAAAATGGGGAAATAGGAAAGTGGTGAAAAAGGGGGCACAAAGAGAGAAAGACAGTAGGGAAACCAGCTCGGGATGTGCAGGACGGGTGTAGGGAACGTCCATAGTTGCCCATTTCTTTACCAGCAACAGCTGTGCATATGTTACATATTTGGAGTGAAATTTGAAACCTTCCACCCCTGAGAGAGGGGTGAGGACAACAAAGTATGTTGTGCTGCCAATTATAATTATCAGTTTACATGTCCAGCAGACATGTGTGTGAAACGGGCAGCTATGTATGGGGCGTAATTTTTTTGTCGGAACAGATTACCCTTTTTTTTCTTTTTTTTTCAGGTGAGAGTGGAATGTGAGGTAGAGGAAGTAGGTATATTTGGAGAGGTAGGTTTGGGAGGTAAACAGACAAGACAAACAAGACGCATACAGGGGCGGAGTATGACACATGGGGTGGGTGAACACAATTGACAGGGACGGATGTTTGGAAATCGCAAGCCCATGAGCCCACAGATGGTAACAGTGGAACTGAGATCCCCACCCATGGGTAGTCACCACTACACCTTCACAGCCCCGAGGGTGGCTGTGCTGGGGGCTGCGTAGGAGGGGCAGGCTCACCTGTGAGTCGCTCCACTCTTGCCTCAAGCTGGCATAGGGGATCAGCAACTAAACTCTGGATCTCCCTACGCACCACAACCCAGACCCTTCGGAGGGTGACAGGTGGCCCTTCTCCACCCACACTTGCAGGGGGGGACGAGCCCTATCCCCTGCAGCTCTTCCATCTGAAGATGGCACAGGACCAATGGAGGAGAGAGTCCCGCTGGGCACCCGGACCCTGCTGGGCCAGGCAGGCCAGCTGAGGAGGGACCAACCTTCCCATACGTTCTGTGATTAGGTGTGTTTAATTAAAACATAGACAACAGCATTCCAAATTAGTTGTAACAGCATGCAGTAATATTCCCATTAACCCAACACACCAGGGTTCCAACAGTTGAACAGCAAGCATAACACATGCATATATTGAACGACAGTGGACATTACAACAGCATGCAGGGATGATTGGTGGCAAAAGGCCACCAATATTGTGGTGTTTGAACAGGGCACATGCATCAAAGTAAATGCAGATATTTATAAAACAATAGGACATATGTCCCAACAAATGTTTTGAGATTAGACATACCCATTGAGGTGTGGAATTGCATTGTTTATGCACATACAGTAGGGTGTAAAAAGAAACCTCCATTAACATCTTATAAGTACTTTTAGTCTACACTACATTCCTATTGACTGCAGGTATCCCCTACATGTACACTAGGCAACATGCATTAGGTTGTGTAATGGGTTTGGCTAGTTCATTATATACCTGACCTATATCTGATATACTAACTGTCCAAGATGCAGATGATACTGCTACATAGTTATATATTTTATTTATATTTATATATCTACATATCTGGATGTGTTCATGTGACATTTTCAGTTAAATTTCTACAGAACCCTACATTTCATGTAGCACACTCACATTTCTGGGGAACACATTAACAAGCTACTCGTGTGCCAAATTTACCTATGCATGCCAGCCATTAACTGACTGTTGAGTACTGTATATATGCTTCAAAGCTACTGGCACTTCCTTCATCCACTTTATATGGGACTGCCCAACTGTGGGTTGACAGCACTTAATACAACAGTACTATTTATATAATGCAAGGGTACAACAACATTTCAAAGTAAGTGACACAGACACACTCCAAGTATTATACCTTTATTAATTACATTGCACAATTTCTACAGGCTCTCTCCTTTATTTGATATTACAGTGCATATGGAAGACGTATTCAAGACATATTATACCTTTATTAATAGGTTACAACACTCCTTTTCAGGCTCGCTCACTTATTTTATATGACAGTACATACAGAGATATTATTCCGGACTTATTTTACCTTTATTAATGGGTTACTACACTCTTTTTCTGGCTCTCTGACTTATTTTATATAACAGTACATGCAGAGAAATTATTCAGGGCATTTTATGGCAGTATTATTGGGCTACAACACTTTTTTCAGGCTCTCTCACCTATTTTATATAACAATACATGCAGAATAATTACTAACCTGCCTGGTGGTGCAGCTTTAGCAGCCTATCTGCATAGGCTTGCTGATTCGCAGCATGGACACCTGCAGCTGTGAAGTAAATTAAGGGATATTGAGACATACCTATCCATTATATAGACTATATTAGCATGTCTTACATACTGCATTCCATGGCTACCTACTCAGTAGTGGGGCATCTTGCATGTGACAGGCCTCCTGTATCCATTGGTTCAGTCGGTCCTGCTTCCATGTCTTCAGGTCTGCATGGTGGTGACGGACCTGCTCACCAGTCCGAGGGATGCCTGTGGCACTGGTGAGATCATGAGCGAACCGGTTCCAAGCCTCTGTTTTATACTTCGTCCCTTGGAACTGGCCCTGCAGGAGTCTTGACGCATGATGGTGGGCAAGGAGCCAAACCATGTATTTTGACTCCTTGATGCCCCAGCATTGCGCTCGAAAGTGAGTACCCTCTCCAGCACCAGACATTCTAACTGCAGATGGGAGCTACAATCAGTTATGGCGAGTATTCCCACCTATGGAGCTTAAATATGCTGCATTTCCCACACTTTTTTGTGATTAGCCATTTTTGAAAATTCTCGGCTGACTGCACACCTGCTTAACAATGGCTAATCTACCATTTATAAGTATATGTATATTAACAGTGGATGTTTATCTTAAGCTGTCATGGCTTAGTGGTTCAGTATTTTGATTATGGTGCACAGTGTCCCGGGTTCAAACCTTGTCATTGCTTTTTATTTTACTACTGTCCAGACAGGCTAGGAGGTGTGGCTGTGTTTAGGCAACTTTGCTCTACATTGCCCTATGGTGCACTGGTTAGCGCGGTGCACAGCTCCATGCAAACCTATTGCTCTGGGTAAAGTGCTGCTTAACTACGGGCAACTATATTGTGCTGGGTAAAGTGCTACTTAACTACGGGCAACTATATTGCGCTGGGTAAAGCGCTGCTTAACTACGGGCAGCTATATTGCGCTGGGTAAAGCGCTGCTTAGCTATGGGCATTTATATGTTAAGATCCTTCTTACATTTCTATATATACATTTTGTTCACTGATACATAGGCCATTTCAATGCTTTTTAGTAAAATATTATTCATATATGTCAGGAATTATTTCATATACTAATTTAAAGCATAAAATAGAAAGGGGAGTGGTGGGACTCGAACCATGAATGCCTCCTCTTTGTGTGAAGGCTCTACCACTACGCTATTGCTATTTGGGTTAGTTTGCATAAACATTTCTTATTATGCTCTTCAGTGTCGAAATTGCTAACAGCAGCTAAGCAATGGGCACACCCGCGCAAACACGCGCAAATACGGGCAGCTATAGCGGGAATTATAAGAAAAAAAATTAAAAGTTTTACATTTTATAACTGTACTGGGGGTTTACAATGTGAGGGAGTGTAGTGTTGGGTATGTAGACATTTGAGTGGACTCGCTCATGTGTGTTGACATTTCACAGTTCAGACACTTGCAGGGGCGTGGACCTTTGGACTGCTCATCAGTCAGACACGCCCCCTGCCTTCCTGCATGGTCCGTGTTAGACTTGGAGTGGAGTCAATGTGCCCTCATGAATATGCATGGCACGCTGACGTCATACCATTCAACTGCAGTTTCCGAGTAAGACTTATTTAGTCTTACATAGAGGATTTGTGAATCCAGGGGCTTAAGTTTTTAACTGTCAGTGATTTATCAGAAAATTAGGATACAAGTAAAGTTCTGCAAGTTACTGCAAATGATTAAGGATTTCAACTTTTGGAGAGCTGATTCCTTGTATTTAAGAGTATGGAATTTGATTCTTTTTACTCACCTTTTTCCATACTGCATAACTTTCATTAAGTTGCTTAACCATATAGTGCTCCTGGGTTGCCCCTTTACCTGCTTTAGAATATATAAAAATATATGGCATACATATGAAGCTAAATACTCATTTGCAGTTTCTGAGCAATAAGGGAAGAGCCAGATCATGGTCAAATCGGACACCAGACAGTGTAATAGACCAGATCCCCCAACCCAGCAGCCATACCTGTATCTCATTACTTGTCCATCTTTCCCCAGTTATTACAAAACACCATTGAAATCTGTCAATGGCATGCTACTTTCTTCTCCACTTTTACAATGAACACAGAAATTTTTATTTAATATAAAACTTTTATCAACATTTTTACAGCACTGACAGCTAGTTAATGAACAAAAAATGTTCTCATATTTAAAACAGAGAGCATGAGCAAAAGTAAACTTGTCTTCCTTTGAAACTTGCATTTATTAAAAATGTATCTGGCAATCCATTAAATTACAACAGATGTGCAGGGATTTATAGTCAAATAGCATACAGCAAAACACTTATTATGGGCTATCTGAAGAGTGCAGGAATTCAAAATAAAAATGTGTAAGGAATTTATTAGCAGCTTGAGACAGCCTACTGGACACATGTCTTTTTTCAGATGCAGCCCAGGAGCACTGTCTGGTGACTTAACTTGTTCAGACTCACACTATATAAACATAGGCTGAAAAAAAATCAAAAGTTGCACCACAGTAAGCAGCTGATTAACAGCTTACAGCTTTAACTAATCTGCACTAAGTACCAGACTGTTGTAGCCCAAGACAGTGCATTTCACACTCTTGTTCCTGTAAAAAACAAATTAAACTAAAATGTATTCATAGTTAATATTTTAACATTAAACTCACATACTTCATGCAGTGCAGTTTATTTACAGTCAAATAAATATACTTTCAACAAACAATAAAACAAGGAAGTCAACAATTGTACCCAAAAAGCATGGTTTGTATAATAAAACTTCTGTTTACTACAATGGATTCTTTCCTTTACTGTATAACTACTGGTAATCAGGAATGCAGGACACACAGACAGACACACAAACACACACACATGTGACTATCAATAACAACTCCTTGCAGGACTACCTACATTCATATGTTTGTTTGCGACAAAATGAATGAACAAATACATAGTGGTCAAGAAGTATATTTCAGCTTGTTACGGTGATAATCATACAGTGCATCCCAATGCACACCCCTCCATGCCATCATGACCTCTTAGCGCAAGAATCAGAGACTAAGTCCCAAAAATCAGGAGCAGATTTTAAATCTTTCTATAAAATACTTAGGAAATTACTTTAGCAAGCATTTTCTGAAGGACACGAAGTATGAATCTGTAACACAGAACAATTTGCCAGAATGACAAGGGACAGACCAAAATAATTTTAAATGTATTTGGGCAACAGTTTGGACAAAATCAAAGATAATTCAGGGAGGGGGATCCTAAATGGACACATTTTAAATACTATTTTTTATCATTAATAGCTCAGAGCCTAAAGTACCAGATGCAAGAGTTAAGGGAGATGTAGCAATTGGTGTGAAGGATTAAGGCTTCAGCTCAGGGGTACAGGGTTTGATTCTCTTGCTGTGAAGAAGCCTACTTAATCGGAAAACCTCTACTTAACTTGGGCATTTCACACACACACACACACACACACACACACACACACACCTTCCTCATTCACTCTCCTCATTTATTAATTTCAAAATGTTATGTTCCACTGCAGCTGATTATTCAAATTGCTCATCTGAGTGAAAGGCAATGGAATTGCTACTACAATCAGGGTAAAAAAAACAGAACTGCTTGTCAGAAATATGATTTGATTAACTAAAATGGTGGCTTGCAAAACATCAGACCAGGGAACGTTTGCTTTATGGAAGCACTCAGGAGGGCACACACTTTCACAGGGAGGCAAGTGCCCCCCCATGCCCCTACCTAGCATTGCCACTGGCCCTGACATTGCATAATTGCTGTTAACCTGATTTCTCACTCACCCATTTCTTTTGTGCCAGGCTTGACCTTCTGTACCTCCCCACTCACCCTATGAAAATAATGATGATGGTGCCCTGCCCTTTACACATTTTGTTGTGACTTGGGGTTACCCATGTCTGAAGCACAAGGTAGACAGCTAATGCTTGCTTACTTGGATGCCTGCTTTCATCACAGTTATTGCAGTGAATTGCACTTTTTTGTTATTCTGCCCAAGTTCAATGATTTTATTTTGTGCTCCTAATTATAGTAGTGTTAGTAGTAGTGTAGTACTATTAATTAACATTTAATGCTTGTTCAGCACCCTGTGCAGATGATGGTGAGATTACCCTGGTCACTGTTTGGGTATCTAACTTGGGCAACTTTTAAGTGTGATGTACAGTAGTGAGTAGGCCAAGCACATGTGTTTTGTCAATATATGTGTATTTGTTTTACTCTGTTGGCTGGAATATTCCTTATTTGTATCTTACATGGTTAAGCAATATTTTCCATTTTTTAGAGATTCATAAGTATGCTTGCTCATGTACATATGTGGATGATAGTGAAATTTGACTTAAGGTAGTGGGAGTTGGCTTGACTTAGGCCTGCTTTGGCTTGATGCACAGGTTGTATATAAGTGTTGTGAAAAACCATGATTATATGCCTTTTAATAGCTTACTTGTTTTTATATATTTATGTTGCATATACCACTCATGAGTTACTTCTTACATTCCTGTACAGTTGAGAAATGTTTTATCTTTGTGAAGTACAGTATGCAGATATGAGGGAAATCATTTATCTGTTCTTTACAGGTTCATCACTTACCTTCATTGATGCCACTGATACAAGTTGTCTGTTTTTGGGTTGAGTCTGTCTGATACTCACACAACACAGATGTTACATGGATAAGTAAAGGCTGTTAATTTTGCGTGCATCACTGTTACTATTAGTATGTGCTTAACTTCTTAAGTTTTCACAAATGTACTGAGTGTGTGAGCTATCATCTTCCTCTTAGCCAGTGTTATAGCACACTGTGCACATCTCCATCTGCCAGGATCATCCCTATCAACTGGTTCTTCATTTGAGTTCTCATCTGTACCTGCTGGCTCTGCCCGGTCTTACCTGTGGTACTGGGAACTACAGTCCTTGGTGTTACTGTCCCTGTTGCAACTGTTTCCTAACAATAATATTATGAAACATGGCACAGACTGTCAGCATTTTGGCCAAGGTGGCTGGGTAATACAGCTGAGTACCTTGAATGCATCTAGGGATCAGAAATGTGACTTGAGCAAGTGAAAAGCACACTGTATGATATTGCAATTTTCAGCATGTGTATTGTTGTATCCTTGCTCTTTAGGGTTGTGTGGGTTTCTCATGGGTGTCATGAGCCAAGGTGCCAGTGCATAACCTGCATCCCCTACTAGATGTCCTTGTGAAAATTTTCCCCTAGAAAACCTTCAATACAGGTCACAGGTATGCCATATATAGGAGTCATGAAAACTACCAAAGATACCTGCACACACATTAACGATGATACACAGTGCATTACAGACCACACCTGATAGTGGGTAGAATGATAGCCTTTTCTGTTTATGTACCTCCTTTGTTCACCAGGTGGGGCTTTTCTTTCTATGTATGTGCAGTCCAAAGCCCCCAGACCCAAGGGAAATGTGCTATAGAATAGGAATGTTGCATGTTGATAGCTCTCTCCTCTGAGATACATAGAAACCAAATATGCTAGCTTATGTTTTGCAGCACTGCAGTGAGAAAACAATGTAATATTCTTGTGGCTGAGGTCTGTGACATTCCTAATATATCCCTTGTGGGTCTCTAAAATATGCCTGCAGCTAGTAAATGTAATGCTATACATACCTTGGATTCCACTGGAATGGCTTCTCCATGATTTCCTGTCACTTTAAGAGAGGGCAGATGATGTTGACTGTTTGCTGTAAGGTATCCCTGTCTGTCACTCATCTTGTGCATTTAAATAAGACGATGAGGCTTGAGTGTTCATTTACTTCACTTATTACACACAAACACATCAGGATGGATAACAGGAACATAAAACTTAAACTAAGTGAATGACTGCTACGCACATACATGCTTTCATTCCGGCTGCTTACTTAAAATGGTACTCTAGTTTGCACATGCTCAGTACTTATATGCATGTGCCCATGGACTGGAATGGCTCTTAAAGGTACAACATTCACTTTGATATACATCCTCCCGCTTTGACTAATCTGTCATGCAATGAAAATGACAGTGGGATGAGGATGCAGATTATACAGACATATACAAACAATAATGATCATGTCTGGGTTGCTGTATATTTCAGATTAGGTCTTGAGATACAACCTGACCTCATAATGTAATAATTAGGACTGGGTTTAGCAGCAGGGACGGTCAATGTGGAATGTTCTTATTCAGGACTTTCAGGGATACATTCAAGAGCAGGACCAGATGATGAAATAGGAACATTAAACAAATCACTCTGAGAATTAGAGTCTCCATTACAGGCGAGATGCTGTAATACTGGCTTGGACACTGGTAGTAAATGTTTCCACTTGATTGCAGCCCTTTTGACTCAATGATGGATGATCTTGGTTTCTCAGATGAACATTTCACAAGTCCTATTCAGTCAAATCCTTTTCGCTGTCTGCATCCTCATTATCTCTCCTTCGTTAAATGGGTTCAGAGGCTTGCTGGTTTTGTCATAGTAGGACTTTGGGAACAAATGCTTCTTTAGGAGTTGGGCTTTTACTGCTTTGTTGTTTTTAGCACTTGGAATCAGCAACTTATTACTGATTGATAGTGTGGTTCTGGTTTGTCTCGACATTAACCTCTGGGCAGGTGAACCAAGTTAATTGCTGCGAGGAATGTTTCTGAGATTTAGGAGATTTTGAAAAACATCAGTATTGTCATGTTTAGATTTTTCCAACAGCTGTTTCACACTTTGAACTGCACATTCTACCAAGCCATTAGACTGTGGGTATTCAGGACTACTAGTGATATGAACAAAGTCCCACATTTTTGCAAATCTTTTGAACTGCTGACTGGTAAACTGTGCATCATTGTCAGAAATAACCAGCAATGGGAGTAATATATTACAATATGTAATATATTACTATGATATAGTACAATTTTTAGTAACTAGTAATATAACTAGTTACTTTTTCAAAATAGTAACTAGTAATAGCAATATATTACTTTTTTTAGTAACTAGTAGCTTAAATGTGCATTACTTTTCAGTTACTTTTGTTTAAACCAGTGATTCTCAATGTGGCCTATATCGCCCCCTAAAGAGTGATTATAGGTTCATAGGTTCATACTAGGCTATCTGCCCAAGGGCATTTACAAGCTAATAGCTAGTTTTTTTTGTAGCTTTACGCCAATTTGGATGGGGGAAATATACCCATTATTTTGTTGTGCCAGCAGTGACAGTGACACTGAGGTAAAATCCTGGGGGCATCTCCATCCATCTCCCCAGATTTCTCAAGATTTTCCTTGAACAAGGCCAGCCCCTCACGCTCTGGGCCTTTGTTCCACAGCACAGGGAGTCTTGGGTGATTGAATCTATCCTCTCCTGCTCTATCCCCTCCAGCACCAAACATTAAGGTTTAAGCCTTCGTTAATCCTCTGCTCTGATCTTTTTTTGATGGATTGCATATTCATCTAGGTCAAGCGGCATCATCATATTGTTTGTGGTAAGGTCACCTCTCACCTCTGAAGTGGTGTAAGCCGTGTTTAAAGTTCTTTTCTTGAAGTCGGGCAGTATAGGACAGATTTTTTGACAGTTGATTTCCTTTTGACTTTTGCATCCTTTGGTGAGGAACTTTGTGGCCTCCAGCTGTCAGATATGTCTCAATGATAGATTGCGGGGCATTTGGGTCAGATGTTCAACAGATGAGT
The DNA here is from genome assembly GCF_019279795.1 of Protopterus annectens. NCBI lineage: Eukaryota > Metazoa > Chordata > Ceratodontiformes > Protopteridae > Protopterus > Protopterus annectens. The sequence goes on from NC_056725.1 coordinate 1,035,736,646, forward strand.
GATGAGTAGAGGGAGGATCTAGATGACCTTGATCTCTGATGAGATCCCTTCATGATAAGGTGGTGGGCAATGCTAAAGGTCTTCCTAACTACTAGCTACACTAGCTACAGACGAATGACAGACTGAGGTCCCTGTGGGTCTGATAACTTCTTCTGTGTCCTGTGTTTCTTGGGTGCTCACCTGATTGGTACCCATGTGGTTTCTAGGGGTATTTTTGTTTTTTTTATGACTGCCATGGCTAAAGCATTTATGGCATAACCATCCGGCTGTTCTGTTAAGGCACCAGTTATCCGCTTCTGTGAGAGGCCATCTGATCCCGTCATGATGGAAAACTAATGGGGGCCCTATATAGTATGGATAGTAATCAGATGTTAGGAGGTAATAGAGACTTTGAAGTGGCAATTTAGATAAAAAATTACAACATAATGTTGGCACAACTCATAGCACGTAGCATTCATAATAGAGCATTAGAATTAGTCTGGAGCAAAATTTACTTCATTTTTTAAGAACTGCATGGAGGTGAAAGCTAATGATGACCAGACTCTGGCCCTGCCCTGGTACTGTGGGACTTTCACCCACTAAAATGCCCCCTAACACTGGGACAATTCTAGACTGCTAGAGATCATATCCTTACCTTGCCGTATAATAAAAGGCATTGCTTCTCCATACCACCATCAATCAGACTCTAACTCATCACTCATCGGTTTAACCCAATGCAGCAGGCAGGACTCGTCGGGTGGATCTATGATCAACCAATTTTCATCTTGACAATTTTTTGTTATGTTCTATTTAAAATTCTTTTCAGATTTTGATTTTTAGTTTGTGAAAAATAGACAAAATGTGATAGGCTTTTAAAGGTCTTGTTCTGCTGACTGGTTTGGTTTACTTATTATTTGTGACTCTCTAGCTATAGAGACTAGTCTTCTTCTCCTTTCTGCTGTGCCCATTAGGGATCACCACTGTGAATCATCAGTCTGCAGAACAAGTGGCAGTGGAGTTTAACATTGTCGAGTTGCCAGCCCAGCGCCCAACCTTCCTCAGAAAGCACACGCATGTACACACGCACACCTAGGGCCAATTTAGAAAGTCTAATCCACCTGCAGCATGTCTTGAGAATGTGGGAGGAAACTGGAGCACCCCGAGAAAACCCACGCAAACACAGGGAGTGTAGATCATAATGTATGTGTTGTAGCTTTAAAGCCACTGTAGTTTGTGGGCACATGCATATAAGTACTGAGCACGTGCAAGCACAGTGGCATTTTGTCTAAGCAGCCAGAGTGAAAGCATGTATGTGTGTAGCAGTCAGTCAGTAAGCTAGTTCATTTATGTTTTATGTTCCAGTCATCCATCCGGATGTGTTTGTGTGTAACAAACATCTTAAACGAACATGCAAGCCAAAGTGTCTTATTTGAATACACAAGACAAGTGACATGGTGTCAGAATGGGATCCGAAGTCAAAACTTTTTAAAACCATGAGGCACACATTCAGAAATGGAGGAATATACAGGAATGTCTCAAACGACTTGCAAACAACTCATAAACAGGTCAGAAAATATTTCCAGGTACTTAAACTCATTTAAATGATTTTTCCGTTGAATATAAGGTGAAGCATTCAAAACATTCAAAATGATTTATTGAATGAATGAAATTTTCAAAATTGCGACATATTGATAAAAATACTTGAAATAATTACGAAAACATTTGAAACTATCTGAATTGTATAAAATGTTTGAAAAAGAGAAAAACTACTGTATTTTTTTTGCAGTGTACTACTTTTTCACATTAACTAAAGCTATTTGAAGTGTCTAAAGTGTGCAAAGTGTTGGCAGTGTGTGCAGTATTACAGTACAGTCTTTTCAAAGAGTACAGTTATTTCAAAGAGTCTGTTGTGCAGTTGAATTTAATTACAAGTACCTGGTGTGTGTTTGATACTTATTTGGCATGGCAGGGAGATTTCACAGACATGGTCCACTTGTGTTTGATAATAATATTACTGAAAATTGGAGAGTGTTTGAGCAAGAATATGATATTTTCATACAGGTTGCTTTTTCTGATAAAGACACACATACAAAAGCATTAATTCTGATCAATTTAGCTGGTTCAGAAGCCATTGAGAGAGAATGTTCATTTGTGTATGCACCTGCTGTTTATGCTTTTCTGTTCTGTTTTCTGTGATATTATTTTTGTCTGAGGAAGTACAGGTACTATCCTGTACGAAAGTACTTTCATTATTGTATTTTAATAAATACTGGATTTTTTTTTTGGGTGCTTCATCGTCCATTGCCATTTTTTCTCTCCAATTTGTTTGTTTCCTTGGTGAACAGTTTTGCTCATGGCAACGGATATTGAGTTTGGCAATCCTTGTTTGTTTCCAGATGAAACTCTGGATTCTAATTCTATTCGAGACATTGCCTCCTTAACTTGCTTGATCCATGCTTTAAATAAGAAAGTGGAAGATCTGGCTACAATAGTGGCAAACAACTCTTTGAAAGCTACAGCTTCTAACAATGGCTTGGAAGGTCATCCATCCTCCCCTTCAGCCCTGACAGGTTCTGGTTCTCATAACTGAAGTTACGGAGCAGAGAATTCCAATGTTCGAGGTAAGTCATCAGGGATGTGAGCTGATATTACCCCCAGAGACTTGAACCAGAATGGAAATACATCTAGTTATGCATCCAACTCACACAGGCAGGTATCACAAGCCCATTTTAGCGATATCATGACTGATGATCGCAATTTACAGCAGTGGTTGCAACCTATAATGAATCTAAATTAGTGTAACCCTAGTAACAATGCTGCTTCTGCTATCTCTCCCACCAACATTTCTACTAAATTAAAGAGCCTAGACTCTAAATCTTGCAAGTTAAAGAAATTGCAACTTGAAGTAGTACACTTTCGTGTATGTATTATAAGAAATATAGTACCAAAGGGGTTGAGGACATGGTGTTACCCCACAGGACTTATTCCGGATTCCCCATTCCACGAAGAGTTGATGAATTTGTTTAACAAACAAGGGATACAGTTGATGGAATGTTTCATTGTGCACTATACTGAGCAAATCAAAACTTTAGAGGAAGAAATTCATCAGTTAGACATATCTGTAGGATCCGATATCGACTTTATCAGATATAAGTTCGATTATGAATGGATCTTTACAAGTATTGATACACAGTTACTGAAATTAAGGGCTACTAAAGTAAAGAAATCAAATAGAGATGAATCAGATTACAATAAGAGAGCTGCATATCCACGCCCTCCTGGTTCACAGAAATGGGGAGGGTCATCCCTTGCAACCAATAACAACATGGGTAGCATTCATGATGCAGGGACATCGGAGAATATTGATGAATTGCGTCACAACCTAGTAGCTGAGGGAGTGAACATACAGCCCATACCTGAAGGCCCTCTCTGTAGTGGAGGCCACTGCAGGTCTAATAATAATTTTACTAACCATGACTCTTACCAACAACCTAAATATACAGATAATGCGCAGAATTTTCAGGGGGAGTACAATTCTGTTCAACAGAACCCAACACACAAAAACTTTTTCTTGGACTATAATCTACACGCTTTTACCCCTGAGTGAGATAGGCAGCTGAATATCATTTATAATGCAGCTAATGATTTCAAAGTATTCAACTATTCTTCTTTTTTTGTTAGTACAGAACTGGCAGACATTTTAGCAAGGGAAATTACTTTTGTACTCTCTAGAAACTTGGACTTTAAAGTTATTTACAAGAAAGCTTAACTTGAAGCTAGTTTTGGGTATGAATACAACTAATACCAGTATGATTCATGTGAATAGTACATTCAACCCTGTTTTGAATCCAACATTGTCAGCATTTGAACATATTTGTGAATCTGATTTTAGGAACATGAAGTTATTTACAAATGTATCTGGCATTTCTAACACTAACAATTTAAGCACTGATAAAATAATGTTATTAACAAGTCTAGTTAATGGTGATTTGAGAATATCCCAACCTGATAAAGGTGGGGGTATAGTTATCATTGACAATGATGTTTATAAGGCTAAAATGAGGTTGATGTTGGATACTGTTAATTATAAACTTGTATCTTTGAATGAACTTAATGGTGCATATAAGAAAATTAGGGCATTTTTAAATGATTTGTTCATCAAAGCACGTATTTCCCTTGATATTTTCAGCTACCTTACAGTTCCAGCACCACAAATTCTTGTCATCTTTGGAACTTCCAAGATTCACAAAGATTTATATAATCCTCCTTTACGTCTGATAGTCAACGGACGTAATTCTATTACATACCCTATGGCCAAATTTGTTGATAACATACTTAAACATTTTTTGATAGATGAATTTCTAGTATGCAAAGATTCTTGGACCTTTTAGGCTAATGTTATTGGATTGATGTTTAAGGAGGATTATAATTTTGCTACTGTGGACGTGAAATATTTATACATGGTGATCCCACATGACCTAGGTATAGATTGGGTCAGTCAGTTATTGGTGCGGAAAGGCATTGATAATGAAGAATTATATCTAGTTCAAGAATTTCTGGACTTGATACTTACCAACAACTTATTCCTATTTGATGACTCTTACTATGTGCAAACCAAGGGTGTTGCCATGGGATCACCGTGTGGGGCTAACTTTTCCAATCTTGTGATGGTCTTTTGGGAAAAGGAATTTATATTGAAAAGCAACCCTTTCTTGGAACATATTTCATATTTTATGGGTGGCGCAGTGGTGCAGCGGTTAACATTGTCACCTCATAGCAACAGGTTCTCTGGTTCGATTCTCGGCTGGAGTGCCTTCTGTGTGGAGTTTGCATGTTCTCCCTGTGTTCGCGTGGGTTTCCTCTGGGTACTCCGGTTTCCTCCCACATTCCAAAGACATGCATCTGGAGCATTTCTCCCCGGGCCTCTGCTGAAAACAGGCTCTGTGGAACCTAGTCGGACATTCCCGGTCAACAAATGTTAAATAAATAAATAATAAAAAAAAAAAATATTTATTTTTACATGCATTACCTAGATGATATTTTTATTATTTTTAAAGGCAACAGGATTGTTTTTAGTGAACTTATTAACTACGTGAATAATACTATGGATTTTCTAAGGTTTACAAGTGACTTACAAAAGGAAAGGATTTCCTATTTTGATATATGCTTGAACAAGGATAACATTAGACAGTATTATTTGGCTACTATTTATAGGAAGGAAATGTATTCCAGTTCTTTCCTACATTATTCCAGCTCCTACCCGGAACACCAGAAAAAATCCATTGTTAAGGGACAACTTGTCTGAGCTGCCAGAATGATATCTAATTATGATGATTTTCTGGTAGAATGCCAGTTTTTGAAGGACATGTTCATTAAATGTTGCTATTCACATTCATTATTAGGGAATATTTTACAGAAGTAACCTCTAAAAGGTTTGTTGGCCATTACAAGGCTATTTTAAATGATTCTCGGGTGAGAGGGGCGGATGTTGTAGACATAGCTCAGGAACATTTGAGTAGACCAAACACTAATCTAACTACTGATTTTGCTTCCACTTTTATTACCCCTTTTTGTAATGAGGCTTACATGATTAAACGCATTTTGTGTAAAAATTGGGATTTGATAATAGCTGATGAAAATGTGAGGAATAACCTACCAAATAACCCCATGGTCATATTTAGAAGGGGACAAAATTTGAAATCAATATTGGAAACCAAAAAGATTGGTAATTCTAGAATAAAGGATATGTTTAAATGCAAGTCATGCCCCTACTGCAAATTTGTTAATACAGGCCTTTTTTCACTGTCGGGGATATGAGATTTTCCTGCAATGGAAGATTTAATTGTAATTCAAGGAGTATTATTTATTTGGCTAAGTGTAAAATATGCCCCGTCTTCTATATAGGAAAGACAGACAGGAGACTTAGGGATAGGGTGTATGAGCATATACATGCCATAAAAAATAAGAAAATTGAAAATGCCCTTGCAAAACATATAATAAACTATCCAGACCATAATTGTGATTTTAGGGTTATAGATCAGGTAACTAGTTCCATAAGAGGCGGCCCTATCCCCATATGGTTGGAAAGATGCGAGCTCCTGTGGCAACTTAGATGTGATGCCTTTAAGTATCCAGGCATCAACAATATATGCTCTATAGCACGTATATTAAAACTTAGGAGCCTTACTAGATAGGGTTTTGTATTATTGACACAATACTTTCTATAAATATTTACATTTTAACTGTGTAGCTATGTCTTTTTATGATTCTTATATAATAATATATTCACATGTTTTTAGAGATGTTTTTATATATTTTTATGTGTATATCATACATTACTTATATAAGTATTTGTAAAACATTTTATTTTTGTTTCTTTGGCATTCAATATTAATGTTTTTAATTAATTAACCCATTAATTGATCATGTGATTCCAGACAGGTGGAGTCACTTCTTGGGAGGATGTATTCAAGTAAATGGTTTTCTGTGATATTACTTTTGTCTGAGGAAGTACAGGTACTATCCTGTATGAAAGCACTTACATTATTGTATTTTAGTAAATATTGGATTTTGTTTTGGGTGCTTCATCGTCCATTGCCATTTTTGTTTTTTCTTCAGTGCAGTAATTCTACAAGAGAGTAGACCAGTAGCCTATGCATCTAAAACTCTGCACAAATTGAAAACGAGCTTTTGGTGATACTGTTTGTATGTTTGAAGTTCAGTGATTATATTTATGGCTGACCTATCCAGATTGAAGTTCATCACCAACCTCTGGTTACTACTTTGAGAAAACCAATGCACACAGCTCTGGCTGGATTGCAATGCATGATGTTAAAATTGCAAAAGTACAATTGCAATAACGTAATGACAGTACTGGAAGTTAGGTTAGGAAGTAGGTCAATCCCGAACTATTTGAATAAGAGTCTACTTATACCAAATAATGCTGACCATTCCATTCGATAATATCTCTGGCTACTGTTGACTAAGTTAATTCAGGAATCTGGTTCAGCTGAAGTGGCTCTTTTTGTTGGTGCGGTTTAGTACTATTACAAATTGAACAAGCTGAGATTTCCTTCTCAATATCTTTTGACATAGAAGGCCAACATACTAGTCCTCTCACCCTTCTTTTGGTAGAATCAGTTCCTGGGTGGTCACAATGCAAAATTTTAATATACTGTTGTTGCAAGGATTTTAGAACAATCACTTTTGGACTTGCACGTCAAGTGGTAAACAAGATTGCTTTGATGGCCATCCTCGACTGATAAAATGGTTGAGCTTCTGGAGAATTGGATCTGAAGCTGTGTGAGTTCTAAGCTCATCAATATGTGTGGAAGAATAATTTCTCATTTCCATGACTTCACAATCAGGTTTCTCATTTTCATGCTGTTCAGTGGTTGTTCTGGGTGATCTAGGTAAAATATCAGCAAGATAAAGAAGATTGCCTTTTGGGTAAATCAAATGAAAATTGTACTTTTGTAACTTCAACATCATATGTTGAAATCTCACAGGAGCTGTGTGCATACTGTTTTTCAAAATAGCAACCAAATGTTGGTGGTCAGTCTCGATTTGAATAAGTCGGCCATAAATATAATTATGGAACTTCGAACATGCAAACACAATTGCCAAGAGCTCTTTTTCAATCTGAGCATACTGCATCTCAGTTTGAATTAAAGTTCTGGATGCATAGGCTATTGGTCTGCCCTCTTGAACAATAACTGCACCAAGACCAAACTTTGAAACACCACAGGAAAGAGTTACAGGTTTGTGAACATCAAAATATCTTAAAGTGGGGAGACTGGCAATTTTGTGTTTCAGGACATCGAATGCTCTTTGGTGTTCTTCCAACCAGGACCAGGTTACATCTTTGTGTGTCACCTCTCTTAGCAGTGCTGAAAGCTCACACAAATCTGGAATGAACCTTCCCAAATAGTTCACCATGCCAAGAAAACGTTGTAGGGATGTGACATTGTCTGGAGCTGGCATCTCAAGAACTGCAGCTTGCTTGGAAGGATCTGATTGTAAGCCTGAACTGGTAAACAAATGACTCACATAAGTAACTTTTTGCAGCCTGAATTTACATTTCTGAGGATTCAGCTTAAAATCCACTTCATGAGCATGTTCCAGTCCTTTCCTGAAGTTTCTATCATATTCCACTTCACCACTGCCTCTTACAAGAATATCATCTACTATTATAGCACATGGATAGCCAGAAAAAATTTGTTCCATCGCATGCTGAAAGACTTCACTGACAGAATTTATCCCAAATGGCATTCTCAAAAATTTGTACCTTCCAAATTGTTTACTAAAAATGGTTAGCAATGAAAATTTTCAGTCAAGCAAAATTTGCCAAAATTAATTATTAGATTAATTTTTTGCATATAAGACAGAAAAAACAGTGACATTTGTGATAAGAGCAGCAACTTTTTTGACTGTACACATTGGATGATGAGGTCATTTTAGCACGTTGTTCAAATCTCTTGGATGAATACATATTCTAATATCATCTCAGCTTTTCTTATGAGCTACCACCATGGAAGATGCCCATTCAATCTGTTCATCCAATGGACAGATTACTCCTAGGCAAACCATTCTGCATAGCTCAACTTTGACTCTACCCTGCATGGCTACTGCAACTTTCTGTGCTGGTCTGATGTCTGGGCTTACCTCATGGTCTAACTTCATGGAGTACACAACTTGGAGTTTGCCTGTTTACACATGCTTACATGGTGGACTTCCTTATTAAATGAAAGCAGTCCCATTTTTAAACTGTCTTTGAGGCCTAACAATGACTGCATTTGCCTCTTGAGTACATAAAATTGCAAGTCATAGCTGTTACCAGCAGAATAACATGAAAACACTACTGATCCTTTGGTTTGAATTTCTTCACCACCATAAGCAACAAGCTTCACACACTTTACTAGATCAAGCTTCTCACCAGCTTTTACCTTAGCAAACACTTCTGCTGACATAACATTGCACTTTGAAAATGTATCAACCTTGAGCTCTACAGGTCACCCAGTAATCAGAACTGTACAAAATACTTTGCTCTTTGCCTACAAATCTACTGCACTGACTGTTTCACCAAGTGCAGACATACCATCAACATAAAAAAACATAAAAAGTAGGGTTGCAGCTTTCTAGTTAATCAACTTGCCTCTTTGAATGCTCTCTTTTAATAAAAGAATGTGCTCCTATAGATTTGCAGAACTTTATGAAATGATTCCACTTTTTACATGTGTGGCACTGCTGACCAAAAGCTAAGCACTTCTCTCACTTGGGCTCATGATCTCCCTCACAATTACAATTAACAATAAAGTTTGATACTGCACCTGGCTTCATTGGTTTATAGTTGGTGTTAGAGTCAGAAGCTGCCATGAATCCTTTTGATTTATACCTTCGTTTCATCTTAGTTTTATGTACACTATCAACATTAGCACTGGAAGGCACTGCAAGCATACTTTTTCATTTGTGAGCATATTTGTGTGCTTTTCTGTGAGCTCATATACCTGACAAATCTCTATGGCCTTATTCAAAGTTAAATCACTGAGTCAAAGCAAAATCTTTCTTTCTGAATCATCTTTAATACCACATACAAGCCTGTCATTTATCAACTCATCTCTTAAATCACCAAATCTGTGCATTTTTGCTTTGTTTCTCATGTCAGTTATATATGCTGGAAAAGTTTCACCAAGCTTTTGATCTCTTATGTAAAATAAGTCCCCAGGATTCAATAAAAGCCATTTAGGCTACATGTAGAGCCTACATGGAATGCATCCGTGTACATGGCCACAGTTCCTACACATTAATTATGGCGTACTGCTGAGGGAGATCACAGTAACATGGATATTGAATCCATGTAAGCAGCAGTGTAGAGACTGTCCTATACTTGTTTTCTGTCCAGAAAACTCTTGGATAGATGGTAAGCATAGGAAAATAATCTGTCTAATGTGCTCTGCTATGTTTGAAATATTTATTTATTTATTTTTTGTTCTACATGCCTGTTTGAGTGGCACTGTATGGTGCTTAGCAATGCCAAGCTGTGCTGATATATGCATACCAGATACCTGTCATAGTTCTTAAAATAGAAACCGGATGTAATCAGTTGGTGAAATGTAGTATGTGTAGGAATGGGACACTGCATACCTGAAATGGTAAAGCAAATTAAATCAACAAAGCATGCAGTACCATGTAGTACAGCATACAAGCAACAACTGATGATGGAGTCTACATAGATTAAAAGTAGGTCACTATTCTGCTCTGCTAATTGTTTGATATATGCTGTAGGTTGCACTCAAGTAATGATGAGGGTGTATGGGCTATTTCTTAGAGGTTTGACAGCTGTTCATGCTGTACATGCCAGACTTAGAGCAACAGTAATCAATACAGCAGTGTTGCTAAGATCAGCTAAATAGTGCTAAATTGATATATGTCTGTGAAATAATAGTAATCATGTGCAAAATGTACACCTGCGCCCTGTCTTGAACCCAGGACCATTCTTCCTGAAGAACAGGGCATCAACCCACCAAGCCACACAGATGTTATTTAAAACGTGGTTTAAGCAAAACATAGCAATTGGCAAGTAAATGCCATTAAGCGTGTTCAAGCAGTGACGCGCATCTTGCAGCATCATGCAAATTTACTTAAAGAGTAATGAAAAAATGGGAGTGTAACTTGGGGTCTGATACAGGAATACACTACTAGAAAGCCAGACACAGAATAAATTATGTCAATGAGGTCTCTAATAGCAGGTAGATGTGTTCTTCTATCGGCAACATATAAAAATATACCTGCTAAAACATTAATGGCAAAATACATGTTTAACTGGGACTGTGGTGGAGAAATACAACCCCATCAAAGCCATGCACATAATAATGGATGTAAGTGAGGTACATCACAGCCTGTAAGTATGCACTCATATCTTGAAAAATACATCTGCTGTAACAGTGACTCAGTAGTGCAGTGTGTTAAATGCTTTGTAAACAGTAGTATTTTGGCACACATGGTCCTGGGTTCAAATCCAGAGGTTTGTAGCACTTAAAATACATTATTGTGAATTCTGCAATGAATGACTGCATCATCAACTATTAATCTACCCAGTGCATTTCAAATGGAATGTCTGCTGTTCAATAATGGATGACAAAGGCCTGCAGATAGGAACAGTTGACATAGCCCTATAGCAACACTATAAAGTGCACAGAGTGTGAGGTCATGCATTAATATGCATTCAAAGGGATTTTTAACTTAGGTAATGCAAAGGAGGCCCTCTAATATCAGACTGCAGCACACAATCATTTGCTAATGATATTACAGATTAGCACAGCTGCACACCTAACATACACATATGGAGGTCCTGCTAGCAACAAGGACTGCCAGCACACATGTTCCAAGTGACTACAGTAATATAACGCATGTTACTTGCCCAAATGGTTGACATAATGGCATATATACCCCCTATGCTGTTGAAGGACACAACAAACATGTTGCCTATTACTCTGCTAATGACACCTTTGGCTGACATACTTACCTTAAACATGTACCTCAATATCCTGTGGGATGGGTTTCCCTAATCTGGCTCTGGCTGTACACCAGAGCTGCCAGTGGTCACACCTTTACTCATAAGTGTTGTTGTCCTCCACATTCTGCAGCCTCTCTCACTATGTTTTTGCCTGCAGCAGCATCAGCTGCATCCTGTAGCACACACGTGTATGTAACAAGTAGCTACTACAAACATCCTCTCTGTGCTGATGTAGTAATTCTACCCAGCATTTTCACCCTGTCATATGAGATAGGGGATGAATTCTACATTGAGGACTTAAATCACCAGCAGTAGTTGCAGGAGATTGCCTGATTACACTCCAAATCACCTATGTATTCTTCAGTTAGCATTACTGAACCACAGATTGGTTCTGAGGCAGTCTCATACTAATGAGGACCAACTTGAAAAGGAAAATTGCTAGCTAGGGAAACCATTGTGTATGAGAGTTACTTCCTATGAACTCTTGGCACAAGACATATGTATCAATTTTTTCAAAATAGGTGTATTGTACTCCATCAGGTATGTAATCCTTTTGTCTCTATCATGATGCATATGATGGAATATAGTTATGGGGAATGGGGTTACTACAGAGCACTTCCAAACATTGGAGGGGAAACTAATGTGTACACCATGTATAGTTAAGGATGTAGTATATAGGTAGTTATTCTGAAGTTAGACACTAATCAAGCATTGCCTACTGAAAACAAAGACTTACCTCATGCTGACTTCTGAAAAGTGGGGAGTCACCAGAATTGCTGCTGCCTGGCTACTACTACTGGTCTCATCACAGCCACACTCTGCTGGGATACGAAGCTCCCACTCTCATTCTCTCACATGAAGCAAAATGTTAGCACCAAGCTCAAGATATGAAGCAAGCCACAGCATGTTTGTTGATCCGCACACTTGTTCCAGATGATGCAAGGTTGTGTAGGCGTTTTGTAGTCTTTTCCAGGTAGATGCCTTGTTTAACAACCAAGCCAGTCATTTGACATTTGCATGTCTTATGCTATGGGTTCTGAGGCCCATAGAGCTTCACTAGAGTACTGACCTGATGGTGATAAGGAGCACAGCTGCTGCATGACAATATAATGATGAATGTCAGGTGACATAGCTGTACAATCTTGCTGTAGCAAACTCCACAGCACCAGTGATCCATGTTAGGTACGAGTTTCACAGCAAATCATGCAGCCTGCCCTTAAGGAGCATCATGGTAGTGATCTGGGTGACATGGGTGTGATGTCTACTGCAGAGGGGTGGCCATCTTTAGGCAATGCTGCTGTTCCTCCAACATGTCCTAGTAATGTCATACTGTACATTTATGTTCCCAGAACACAACACTATGTTCCTAGATCTTGTCACACATCATCCATTTGTTGTCTGGTTGTTTGACAGGCAATTTTGATGTGCAAGAGCAAACTAATGACAGCAAAGTTGCACACATTCCCAGTGCAAGCAAGGACATCCACACCTTCATTTCAAACATTTTATACATCTGACAATGAGCAGGTTGCCAACATGTGCACCTCACCTCCCACTCCACCCAAAACCACAACACACATACCTACATATGCATTGCTCCTTTCCAGTAACATACATACACACCAGACACCTCATAAACAGAAACACATGCATGCTACATATAATACTACCCCTCCAGAACTGCACACATAATATTTCAGGCACCACTGCCTCACTAAGGCAAAAAGCAATATTAAAATTATTAGCCATAGGTGATTACGTCATGACACGCATTGCTGTCCCTCCCGACAGGCTACATAAGTGAAAGATCACGGTCAGCTGTCTGTGAGGTGCACGGATATGGCATATCACACATGCACTCAAGTCTGTGAACAGCAGGTACTGTTATGACTATGTATTAGTTATTGTTGTTGTGTACAATCTGAGACATACCTCTTTGGACTGTATGAAGAGAGACATGACTGAGCTTTCAGAGCAGGGATGCCCTAGGACTTTGGCTTCTTATTACCTTCACCTGGGATAATGCATCAATATAAAATGAAAATGATTGACTTCAATACTTGGCTTAGGGTCTGGTGTCATTTAAAGTGGATCCACTATCTGTCAGTTGGGTCTGACATCTTCAATACACCTTGATGCCTTGGCATAGGTGGCCATCATCTGTCACCAATGGGTTTTTGGCTATTGGCCAAGGCTCTCAGGATCCTCATAGTGCTCTTTTTAGGTGGTGTCCTAGGTACAAAATACCACTGTAAAAAGCCCATCTACAAACAACCTCAATATTACACTGCTACATGCTAGGAGTGTCAACACGAAACTCCACACACTGGAAGCAGACCTCACCTTGGATGATGCAGACATTTGTGCACCAAAATGGGGAATTCTGACCTGAATTCTATCACGAACAATTTGTCAAAAATATCATGGATGAGGTTGTCATCAAGAGAACTGATGGTGTTTACTGTATTCTTTTGGGTAACAGAGATGGGATGGGACAAAATAATTCCCTTGAAAAGGCTAACAGCTTTGAGAGGGCTTTAGTGTTACCATTTACAAAAAACTTTTTGATATCTGTAACATTGTTTTCAAACATTGAAATGTATTTACACTTGAACAAGTGTTAATTACTGTGTTGGGTAACACTCCTACTATTGTATATACGAAGGAGACCTCATTTAAAGGTATGTTGGAAAGAGTTCATACACCTTTTCTGGAAGGTGGTTGTTTTAATTGTGGTAGTAAGTAAGTTTATGTTGGAAGCAAAACAGGTCAGAAATCCCCATTTTGGGGTGATAAAACCAAGGAGAAAATATTTTTGTTATTCTAAGGGGTAGTTTATGTTGCTATGTGACAGCTTTAAGAAGGGTTCTACGTGGGTAAGACCAAGAGGGCCATTAAGCAGAGAGTGTATCAGCACAATTATGGCATTCTTAACAAAAATGAAAACAATGCCTTGTTCAGGCATATTAGAGACCATCCTAACCACACTTTTAAGTTTTGTGTGAAATAAATTTTACTTTTTGTACCTGTGGAGGGTGGCTGCTTACTTCTACTTCCTTATCCAAAAGTACTGAAGGAGTGCTTAAATAGGTCCTAGAAAGTTGGCACAGATGCAGTTGTGTATTTAATGTGTGAAATACAGTCTTTCTAGTATAGCACACACAGAGACAGTCTGTAAAAGGACACACATACTACTACTTCACATACAACATAGTGGGACATTTCAGGATTAGAACTCTGGATACCTTCAGACTACCTACCTGCCTTAGTCCGTTGAGCCACAGAAGCTACTACACAAGCAAGGAATCTTTCACCGCACCATCGCCTGCATAAATGTGTACTGTGCTACTCCCAGTTAAGTTACACATAAAATGTATGTAAAGCTTGTACATTACAGTACTTATGTTGTGTGACATACTAACTGTGTGAGAGGTCATACAGCATACTGTTAGTGTTACGGCAGTAACATGGGGACAGTGCTGTTTTGGGGGTGAGAAAGTAATGCACATGCTCTGCTAGGACACACAGTCTGACTATCATTTAACCTTCCTGTCCAACATGTCCCTTGAATGGTGTACCAATAATCTGTTGCAGTAGGACTGCATGAATATTCCATGCATGAGCCCTACCACTTACAACTGTAACGTATTAGTGGAATGGGTGTCAGCAGTCCCATTTGGATGTACTGTCTGTCCAAGTAGGCCACTATAGGTGCCTGCATATTTTACCTGGTCCACATATACAATGACCTAACATAACAATCCACTATAATACTGTGTAGGTTATTGACTTGCCATGCAAGTGCAGCAGTTGACAAGACTGTATTTCAGGGCTGACTCTGTGTGATGCAAGCAGTACACATCCAATACATGGATAGGTAGAGGATGTGGGCATTGGCTGGCATCACTGTTATTATCTGTATGTGAGTAGGTGTAAGGTGCTAGTCCCTAGATTCCCTAAGTTGTCAGTGAATGTGCTATGTGTTGTCTCTTAGCCAAAGCCAGGGTGTACTGGGCATGCCTACATCTGTCTACAGGGACATCAGCAGGGGGTTCCTCCTTCAAGTCCTCCTGTGGCTGTGGCTGTGGTGACCTAGACACTGGCAGGGAGCTGGGTATCCCTTCCCTTTGCTGATCCTGCTGCAGCTGTTTCCACAGGATCAGATTGCATTCTACAGCACATACTTTGAATCGCTGTGCACATGTGGCTGGGGTATGCTGCAAGGTCCCACCAGATATATTGAGGCACCAGAACCATGTTTTCAAAAGCCCAAACACACACACTCTATGATGTTCCTAGTTTGTGCATGTGCTTTATTATGACATTCTTTGGTGGGTGTGTGTGCATTTCTGATGGGTGTCATCATCCGCAGTTCCAGGGTGTAGCTGGCATCCCCCATTAGATGGCCACGTGGGATGTCCCCCTGGCAAACATCTGGTACAGCTGTTATGTGTGCCAGATATTGGAGTCATGATAACTGTTAGGGTTGCCAGCACACACATTCAAGATAACCCCCTGGGCATTGCACATAAATTGGTAGTTGATGGAGTGGTTTGCGCAGACTCTACCCTGCTCACCAGGAGGTGCATTAATGTGTACATAAGTGCAATCTATTGAACGCAGTACATCAGGGCAGTGTGCTACACTGTAGAAGTGTTCCACACTGCTGGCCATCTCCTCAGGGGTGTGGAAAAAATAAACGTGCTCATTGGCATGTGGTAGCATAGCATCCAGGAACTGGTGAAGTACCCTGGATGCTGATGTCTGTGAGACCCCCATTATGTCCCCAGTTGGTCTTTCAGAGGTACCTGTAGGTAGTACCCTGGGAGGTACCTGTAGGTAGTACCCTAAGAGCTACACATACTTTTATTTCCACTTGGATGGGTTCCCCTCTGTTGGCTCAGGGTCTGAGTTGATGGCAGAGCTCAGTGAGTTCTTGCACTATGTCCCTGTCCACCCTGCAGTGCTCTTCAATCTCCAGCTTATGTAGCTCCTGGTAGGTTACCCTGCACTTGAACACTCTTCTTCTCCTCATCCTAGGCCTATGGTCATCGGCACCCACAGCATTGCCTTCAGCCTCTAGCACATACAGATGTAGGATAGCTGCAGAAGCCACTAACATTATCTCAGTTTAAAATCCTCAAGTGTGTACTCCAGTGGTTCAGAGCATTGAGGGAAAACTAGACTGTAGGGTGTATCCATACTTTATACAGTTGTGGTGTAGGTCCACCATGTGGGATTGGCTAATTCAGATGCATGTCAGCTACTTAGAATATCATTAAGTTGATTTAAAGGGCCTACTGATTTGCACTGCACAGCTCTAAGCTCTGTGTAATTTAGCATTCCAAAAGTAAGTATTCTTAATTGAAGATATCCAGTTATAATTGATAGCTTCCTACATCACCACTGTGCATTGGTGGCGGGGGGTCAGTTCACATGAGCACACTAAGCTAAGCTATGCAGCGCATTGTACAAACACACTCACTGAGCACAAAATCTTCTAAAAGTAACATGACACCCCCCATGTCATCCACATCCACTGGGAATATCAACACTGTGTAGTAGCCTACACAAAAGGGATCTTTGGACACGGTTGCTCCTTTTGGCAATTCAACCACTTCAACTCATTTGCATACATATTCATGCTGACAGCCTGGATACAACATGAAAAACACCTGTGTGAACTGGGCAGTAGCATGAATACATCATTATACATACCCAATGCAAGGCCTTGCAGTACATTTCTGAGAAATATATTTAGTAATAGTTTTATTTTATCAATTTATTTGTTGCGTTAAGCATGTTTGTGCACTGCTGCTCACAGAGCAAACAAGCATTAATTGGTAAAAAAAAAAAATTATACATTTTTCTCTTGCATTTTATAGCTCACAATGAATTTTCACCATTACTGTATGTGATGTAGCCTTTTCAGAAGAGTTATGTCCATATTTGTGGACTTGTACATCCCCTTCTTTCTGTGTAGACTCCTGTACGTGAAATATTTTCACGTACACTAGAAACACAGACACGGAGTCTGCATGAATGCTGTTCAGGTTGTTGGATCACTTCCCTTGGCTAATTTGCATTAAATTCACCTGCTTAAGCAGGAATTTGCATTCCACAGAACTTTCCCTGTTTGCGCACATTTGTGCACTGCTAAGTGAGGTTTACTGAATCTGAAAATATTTGCGCTTGTGCACGTATTGCGGTGTGATTCATTGTAATAATTGTCTGGGGGTTGCACATTTCTTTAAATTTACATTTTAAGCACTCAGGGTCTTTCTGAGTTTCAGCCGGTATCACAATATGGCAGTATTCCCCCCTCCCCTGCATACACAGCTGGAGCATACAGAAATGAATGCTCCCTTTCAATGGCTTCTGAACCAGAGAAATTAAGCAGAATAAATGCCATTGAATGTGTGGATTTATCAGAAAAGGCAGCCTGAATGAAAATATCATACTCTTACTCAAACAGTCTCCAATTTTCAGCAACATTATTATCAAATACAAGTGGAGCAGGTCTGCAAAATCTGTCTGCCATGGCAACAAAATGCCCTTGTAATTATGTTCAAATACACACCAGGTACTTGAAAAATATTAAACTGCACAGTAATTGCTTAGAAATGACTGTATTCTGTGAAATAACTGTACTGTAATACTGCACACACTGGCCAACACTTTGCATACTTCGGATACTTCAAATAGTTTTAGTTAACATGAAAAAGAAGCACACAGCAAAAAATATGGTTGTTTTACCTTTTTTATACATTATATGCAATTTGGAAGCTATTTTAAGCATTTTTTAAGCATTTTGAGTACTTTTATCAATATATTGTAGTTTCAAACATTCTCTTTAATTAGAAAATCATTTTGAACATTTTGAATGCTTCGTTTTATATTCATTGAGTAAAAAATCATTTAAACGAGTGTTAGTACCTGGAATTATCTTTCTGACCTGTTTGCGAGTAGTTTGAGCATCGGGTGATTTACTTTTGTATATTCCTTCAATTGTGACTGCGCTCCTCATGGTTTTGAAGACGTTTCACTTTGGATCCTATTCTGACACCATGTCACTCGTCTTGTGTATTCAAATAAGACAATGAGACTTGTGTCTTCCTTTAAATCATTTATTACACACAAACACATCAGGATGAATAACAGGAACATAAAACTTAAACAAAGTAACTAACTGATTGACTGCTACACACATACATACTTTTATTCTAGCTGGTCACTCAAAATGGCACTCTAGCTTGCTCATGCTCAGTACTTATATGCACATGCGGATGGACTGGAATGGATATTAAAGATACAACACGCACTCTGATCTACACTGTCCACCCTGTAGCACTCTATTAATTTCTTTCTTATGAAGATCCATGATAGGTCTAATGTGGTTTAAACACTCTTCTCCTTCTAGGCTGAGGTCTAGCAGCAACAGCAGCACCTTGTATTAAAGCCTTTTGTACATACAGAGTAATGTTAGCAGCAGCAACTCCTAAAATTTTTTTTTTCTAAGTGTCATTGTGGCTATAATCCAAACCGCATTGGAAATGAGGCCAAAAGGGAATGCAGCATGTAGGTGTGTGTTTTATACATTCCTGAATTGCTCTACCATGTTGATTTTCTTATTTAGCATTTAATTGTCTTACTTATGCCATTATCTGCATATTCCATTGCTTGCCTTTGTTTCACAGCTGGGCAATGCAGAGCTGTTGAATGAGTACCAAATAGCTCTCTCCTCTCTGCTTATGGTGCATACAAGCTTAGCATGACGAACAGCCATTCATGAATCTGGGCCCATATCAAGAACTCATAATTACTTAACTATGATCAGAGTGATCCATTTGGCTTCAACTGCCATGATCCATTTACTAGATACAGAAGAAAAATGTAGAAGCATAAAGTGTTTTATAGCCTTGAAATCTAGTACTGCCACTCAGATGGTATGCTAAACTTGTGTGTGCCATGAGCAGCGAGGGGAGTGCTGTTTGGTACTCATTCAACAGTTTTGCATCGCCTGACTGTGAAACAAAGGTAAGCAGTAGAATACGTCAACGAAGGCATAAGTAATTCAGAAAAATAACATGGTGGAGCAATCCAGGAATGTATAAAACATACACTTAAAATTAAGCTGGAAAATGTATAAGATACACTCTGCACTGATCAATTAAATTACAGCGACCATGAAACAGTGGCAAACCACTTTGCAGTTAAGCCATGATAAAGGCCAAATTATTATTCCAGGGATCAAAATTCAAAGGGGTATATTTTAGGGTGACTCCTGGCACCATTGCTTTTTTATCTTGCCTTGAGCTATTAAGCTGTCTACTTAACAGATTAAGTCATGGATATAATTTGGCTCTCACAAAGCAACAAAGTATAAAGACTTTTCATCTTCTTTTTTAGAGGATTTAAATCTGTATATTTCATCAGATGAGGAACTGAAAGCAAAACTGCAAGTGGTCAAACCTTTTACAGATGATATAAGAATGTTATTTAGTCTTGATAAATATGCAAAAGCAACCTTTAAAGCAGGAAAGCTGCAGCACCAAGAAAACATTAGTTTGGGACAGGAATGTGAAATAAAAACTCGAGCAAGAGAGATTGTATAAATATTTGGGAAATGATGAAAGATCAACAATAAAACATGAACAAATGTGAATAAAACTTAGTAAATAATATTTTAGAAGACTAAAATTAATACTAAAAACAGCATTGACATCTAGGAATATAGTCCAAGCTATAAACCAATTTGATCTTCCTGTTGTAACTTACAGTTTTGGAGTGATTCACTGGCCCCAAAAGGTGTTGCATCTGTTGGACAGGAAAATAAGAAGGATGCTTTCATGCTCATCATATGATTTATAAAAGTCTGTGTATACCAAGAATATATATTCCTCATTCTGAAGGAGGTATGGCCCTCCTCGAAATTGATTACATGTATAGATCTGCAGTCGTGGGACTGCATACATATCTGCTGACCTCACAAGACCCAAGCATAGTGAATGTTTTAAAACATGAGGAGAATAAGTCTGAGATGACTTCCCTGCATAGTTTAGCAGAAGCATATTGGTGTCTAGTAGGAATGGAAATTAAACTAGAAGTAGATAGAAATCAGGTAACAACTGAATGTGCCAGAAAACAACAACAAAAAAGATTATAAAGTGAAGGATCAGATGAGAAAGCAAGACATGTGAAAAATGCATAAATACAGTTGCGAGTATAGAAAACTCTTGGAACAACCTCATGTTGATCAGGATCAAACACAGGAGTGGTTAAGGAAAGGTCAATTTAAACCAAAAGATGAAAGGTTAATATTGGTGGCCTAAGATAGTGGATTACCTAGACAGTTTACAAAGTCCATTGAACATGTGGGAGAAACAGACAAATGGAAGTTTTGTAAAACAGAATTGGAAACAGCCCCACATCTTGTTGCAGGTTGTGATATACTAATGGCAGAAGGACTATATGCTGAAAGGCATAATAATGTGGCAAGACTGTTGCACTGGGGATTGTGCAAACATTATAATACTGAACTAGCTGAAAAACTGGAAACATGAGCCAAAAAGCATTATAGTAAGTGAAGTTTATATTACATGGGATCACCCATTACCAACAGTTTAAAAATAGATGTGACAAAACCAGATATAGTAGTCCATGAAAAGAAGAAAAAAGTAACATTGATCATTGAAATTGCTACACCCAGTGACTACAGTGTCTTACATAGCGAGAGAGACACACACACACAAAATCATAAAACACCAGGATTTGCAGGTAGAAATGAGGGCAATGTGGAAGAAGGATATCCAGACAGTTCCATTCATATTAAGGGCAACAGATCTTATAAAAAATAATTTACAATTGTACTTAGATATGTTACTGATGGGTCTACCTGAAAATATCCAAAGACCACATCATTGAAAATGACAATGGTGAAACTTTAAAACATCAAACACCCGGAACATCGAAAACAAACCCCAGGAAAAGAATCACTCGGCCTCCATGGTGAACATTGCTCTTTCTCCACTGTAGTGAGATCTTGGAGTTGGTATATTTAGTTAGGGGGGTGTGGGATGCAGCCCCTCCCCTACTTTGGAGGATTTTACTTGCTTTGTTGTTTACTTGTTTATCCCAGTGTCCAAGTGGTTCTTTTCTCGATGATAGCTTTTGGATTTCTGGGTGTTCGATGTTTTAAGATTTGCCAATGTTGTCTCAATGATTTCGTCTTCGATGATGTGGTCTTTCAATACTTTGAAGTAGACCCATTACAGATATATGCAACTCCGTATGAATTGCAGAAGGGGGCGTTACTGGATACATTGTAGGTCCTGTGAAAAGCACTTCTGGCTAACATCAAGGATTGAAACAAAACTAATTTTATTAACTTTAATCATACTTTGATTTAGGAATGGCCATTCCTGTCATGGTATTAGAAACCCAAAAGACTTGGAGAAATTAAAAAGACTGTAACCAGAAGGTAAGTGTACCTCTGATGGACTATCAGATTTAAAGCCTGTTCAACACTTAAGTCTGCTCTTTTACCTGAGAATGAGAAATATTTTACAGGTACTAGAGCTGTTTTAGCTCTTCAGTGCTGTTCCGTGATGACCTCTGTGCATGATGTAATGCAAGACTACAGCATTGCAACTAAACACCATGCCTAACAAAACTTACTATATACCTCTTTGACATTTCAGAGGTACATAATAAGGTTGTCTTTTTCCTAGATTTTATGGGTAATCAGTGCACTTCACATACTGCAAATGTTTAACTGATGCTGTACATATATTATTTTATACTTTAGGCATTTTTCATGAACACTAAAATATTGGCTAGAAGAATGATAAGAGAAGATTCTCTGTTTTCTGTGCTTGACTTTTCCACAAAGGGTTATGTAGCTACTCTTGTGATAGACGACATGAATGATTGTGTGACCATGTTTAGCAATGGCTTCCCAGCATGGAAAACAACAAAGGCAAAGGATACTTATGTATGGTATTTAAAGTAGTCAAACAATGGGTGAAGGGAGGGTGCATGAAACTACTGAGAAGGACCCCCAACATAAGCAGAATATTTAACAGAGTAAATATCAGACCCTGGATTCCTGGATTTGTGAGGCACCAACATTAAGTACTGTGGCATGTTAAAGTAGAGCACTGAACAAGGGTTCCACAGGTGAGGAGAGAGGCCCTGGACCACTAACATGAATTCTGGTGGTTATAGGGGGAGCCCCAGGCATTAAACATGAATTCAGATGATGAAAGATGAAGCACTAAACATATATTTTTGTAAACTGCATGGGGGAGAGCTTGGACAACAAGCACTAAGTATGAATTTTGGAGAAGGTAGTATGATACTAAACAACAAATACAGGACATGGATTTAGGGGATGAAGGGCATCAGTTAACAAATATGAAGAGATAAGTGTAAAACCTCAATAACAAACAATGAACACTTGTTTGGGAGGTAGCTGGAGAAGCAAAGACTGTAACTGATTATGCTATAAGATTTGTATTTTTTAAAATTTGATGTAGAAATATTGTTGTGTACTGAAAGTATAAATATTTTTTGTCAAGTAAAATGGACACAAATATCTGTAGCAATTAATAACATTTTGAGATAAAATTTGCAGCATAATCATCTTGCATATCTATGACATGAATTGTGTCGTACCTTTGTGCGACTTTTTCTTAAAAACTGAATTTGTAGTTATTGTGCAAATGGTATTTTCTGTTTGGAATAACATTTTAAGTCAGAATTCTATAAGAATAATAAAGGTGGCCAGTAAGATTGATTTTAAAGATGTCATTTTACAAATTTAGTAAGAAGAGCTGAGGTGATTGGAGTTATATTTGACTCATGTAATGTATACTCCCAACGAGGCTGCTGTTCGTATTTTTGGTCGTGTTCACAAAATTCTTATCGTAAGGACCTATTTTATGTAGTCTTTCAAATGCTATAGGAACATTTTCCAATTTTTTTTGTAAAATGTTGAACCTAAAATAAAGTGAAATTATATGTTTGGTAGCTAGTAATAGTTTGGGATAAAACTTTGAATACTCATCTGATGGGTATGTATCTTAAACTGTGATGAGATGACATTTTGTAAATTAGGTGTAAAAGTGTTAAGCTTTAGTAAAGTTATAATTAAATATTGACACAGCTTAATAACAGAATCCTGGATTTGAGAATTAGCAATGTTTTGATGCAGAAGTTTCACAATACTCATCTTAAAGTGGTTTTAATACTTTTAAGTGTTCTGATTTTATTTTGCAGGCATTGCGATGGCAGTAGCACTTAGCATAGTGGTAATAAATGTTATGTGTATTTTCTTTGGTGGACTTACCAATCTCTTCACTGAAATTGTCAAGACAGAGCTTCTGTTGGCACTCTGAAACGTATTTTTCTGTAAACGGCATGATGCCATGTTAGGTAAACAGTGCTAGAGTATAGCTGGAAATAGTGAAGCATGGAAGGCTTTTTCCAGTGACTTGCTCTTATTTTTTCATGGGCTTCACCTGTGACAGGATAAAACAAATGGGCATTCTCATTCAGTTTTGTAATCTAATCTGTAGTGTACTGGTTTTTGGATTCACATTTTCTTCAGGAAAAACAAACAAAACAGTTCACATTACATGCAGAAGTGTGTGTGTGTGTGTGTGTGTGTGTGTGTGTGTGTGTGTGTGTGTGTGTGTGTGTGTGTGTGTGTGTGTGTGTGTGTGTGTGTGTGTGACTGTGTAACAATGTGTGAGGTACAGCTTATGTGAGGATCATTAAAGTGCTCATTCCTAATTTTGCATTCTTAGCTAATTTTCAAACAGATCCATACCATTCACTAATCTCCTCCCCTAGATAACAAACACAAACTCTTTACCCATATTGCTGCCTGAAAACATTAGAAAAAGCAACAGCGCATCACTGTGAACCAGCAGTAATAACAGTAAGTGCAACAACAAAATGAAATTAATAATCACCAGCTCAGTATGCATAATGCATGTATATGTGTGTGTGTGTGTGTGTGTGTGTATATATATATATATATATATATATATATATATATATATATATGTGTGTGTGTGTGTGTGTGTGTGTGTGTGTGTGTGTGTGTATTTCATTTAACAATCAGCAGCAAAAGAAATTCATTATATCCTAGCAAAACCCATATTATTTGTGATATCTCAAATGCCACTCACTGTGGTATTTTGGAGGTCACACAGCCTCAATGACATCAACATCGCTGTCATCTGAACTTTCTGCTGAACTCAAATTAGAGTTATTTATCCTTGTAAGGAAGTAGAACTCTAACATCAGAAGTTAAACTAACAACTTGGACATGCAGTGAACTGATAGCCTTAGTGGAATATCATACATAAAATGAAAGGTCAGACGGCATTGCACAGAGTATCACTGAATGAAAACAGCAGTGAAAAAGGGGAAAATGATTGCAAACCATAGTTTAAGGGAGCATTGGTGTGGGGATCTGCATAGGGTGCTGTATCAGCTAACATTTAACCTGAAGGGTTATTATGGACTTCATCTTAAAATATGATTTCACATTTACTATGTGAAGTAACATTCCCAGTCTGAAATCAGCTTTAGGGATAGAAATATACTGTTTGTGAAGGGAAGTTCCATAAAATGCATTTGTAAATTTAGTACAGACTGCTAAATTTTAGTAAGAACACAAAACAATATTCATCTTATAAATCACAAAGTCATTGTGTTGCTGGTAATGTTTTGCTGACAACATAAAGACTTTGTTGGCAATGTTTTGGGACAAAAAATCAGGGTACTGATCTTAGGGGTGTACATTATGAAATCTATGAAGTGCCATATACAGCATTTTGCTAACTTGGTATAAAATATTGAACTTTAAAATTATGAGGAAGTGTTTGTCTAGCTAAATGTAGACTCAAAATTTAGACAGCAATATTTTTGAGACAATACTGTCAGGATGTAAATTACAAAGTTTGAACTATACTTCATAATTCCATCTCAAACCATATGTTCATTGTGTGTCACTGCTACTCAAGCCAAGGGACCTTGTATAATGAATTTATCCCCCAAAAAAATTGTGACAAATGCTTTGAGCAGCTCTTTCTTTTAAGCCATACTTTGGACCTATGTCTATGGCAGAGGAGGCACTAGGGATGTCTCCAGAAGTTCTGGAAGTCAGACTGGAAATGTAGCCACCACAGCAGCTTTCCTGAAAAGTATGTCTGCTCAGGACAATTGTGAGTGATCTAATTAGGGATCTGTTCATGCTTTCTCCAAACATCACAAACTGAATTTCCAGTGTAACAGCAGGGCAGGGTTTACCACTGCCATTTTGTGGGGCGTGATATATGCATCTCCATCTCATGAGGGAGACACGGGACAGCTTTAATGCTGTTCCTAGTGATAAAGGTTTATACTCCAGCAGTGATCCCTACCATGAATATAGTGCATCTGTGTGCATACCTTTTCTTAATAACAGACGTTCAAAGAGATGAATCAAAACCAGGTTCCCTCCCTTTGGCTCCCTTGGAAATAATCCATTGTCCCAGGAAGTAGGTGGGAAATGGAGACCTTGAAATGATTGTAGCATTTAGTTAGATCTGTGTAACCCCCTGAATTTGCAATCTAGACTCTCCTTTTCTCTGGAAGATAGAAGAACCCACCATCACCAGTGGTTATGAGCAAAGAATGCCCTGTGCATAACCTCAGATGAACACTTTTGTGGACTTTACTTACAGAACAAAGACTATGGGCAGACAGAGACCCATGTTAATATTTGGCTATAAGCAAACTAGAAAAGGGTGTGAACAGTGACTCCTGTGTCTGTTGTGGAGGAAGAGCTCAGCTCATTGGGAACTACACAGAACTCCAAAAGGTAATCTTGGCAGGTAAGCATCTATTTTCAACTATTTTCCATGAATAAGCATTTACAGTACAGCAGTTATGCTTTGCTAGAACATTTACTACTATGGCAGGTTACTCACGTAACTGTGGTTTCACATTGACTTTACTAAAAGGTAATTTCTGACAGAAATGTGCAATTACAGAAACATAGTTCATGGCATAGGGACCCACAGATGTGATACTGAAAATATTGGCTGAAATGCTGAGTAGTGAAATTATGATGTACTTGTTCAAAGTCTTCAAGGAGATAATAGTCAGGAAAGATGTAAAATTAGTTAGCAAGCATCTGGCTGCAGACCAGTGGTCTCCTGTATAGACAGAAGATCAAAAAACAGGCTTATATAAGGTGCTTTTGGGGTTAGGTAGGATGCTGGGTGGTGGGTCTGCAGTGAGAGGTTTGGGAGTTGGTATGAAATATGATGATGGGTAATTTTCTTAACTTACAAAAAATATAAATGTGTAAGAAATATCACAATGGACAATTTTCTTAGCTTAGAAAAAATATAAACTTATATGGATTTGAAAACTTATACCATTCACTTATACTGATATTTTTTCAGTGCAGGTGGTAAGCACAGGGGGTGTTACAAAGAAAGTTTTTATTTACTGAGAGTTTATTCAGTAATTGCTTTAGTTATTGCATATGCTTTGTGCAGTTTGCATTAGCACTGCAACTCCAAAAACACCACTCCACGAACCAACTCACCAAAGACAGAAAAACACACTGAACAACTGGAGAAACAGTCACCATCCACTTTTACTGTGTTCCTAGTACTTTGGCATAAAGCCTTCCAGGGAAAAATCATGCACAAGAATGGTGCGCTTTATATACATTTCACTACATTCATTATTCAATTTGAGTCAAGAAAGTTAAAATCTAAAGTGCATCCTGAGCAATAAAGTGCTTCAGAAACATTTAAAGTGCATCAAAACATATAAAGTGCAACCCCTTACATTCCTATTGCATTTAACATTATGATTTAAGAAGTTCATCCTAAAGCACTTATGCATCTCTAGATTAACAAATACTAAAACATTTTGCCCTACAATGGTTGATCAAAAGTGCATCCTAAACAATTAAAGTGCTTCAGAAACATTTAAAGTGCATCAAAAAACTTTTAAAATGCAACCCCTTACATTCCCATTGCATTTAACTTAATAGTTTAAGAAGTTCATGCCAGTGTACCTATAGATTAACAAATGCTTAACTATTTAAATATTTTACCCTATACATATAAATCATTCATCCTATATGACTATGCATCTATGAAATAATGCATACTGAAACATTTCATCCTATACATGTAAATCTAACTCCATATTAAGCCCATGGGGCCACAAAGTTCCAAAATTAATAATATATCTACTTTCCATCCTTAACAAAATGCGTCCATATTCCATGCCTTGTACAAAGGTTTGTTTAAAACAGAAAAAAAAAATAAACTGCTAGTGTTGCCATTGTGAACAGCATGGAAATGCTGGGCCACAGGATTATTAGGCCTAACATGCCTCACATCCCCCAAATGCCCCATAATTCTTCTTTTCGCCATTCTTCTGGTTTGGCCTGTATACCACTTTACAGGTAAACAATCACATCCAATGGCATAAACAACCCCACTGGTACTACAATTGTAAGATCCCAGGGCAATGAACCTCTTTCCATTAATCAAAGTACCTGAAATGTTCTTAACTTTGTCACACACCTTGCACCTTCCACATCTAAAGGTGCCTACTGTATTAGAACCACTTTCCATCCTACTTACCCCTACTGTTCAATAATTCCTTCAGGTTGTGAAATCTACTATAAAAAAAAAACAACCCTGCCCTTGAAAATGTTGCTCACTTCCTCATCCTGCTGTATAATAGGCCAAAACCTGTGGCACTAATGCCTTCAATGTAGCTGAAAAAGGGGAAAATTTATTAACAAAAAATATATCATCCTTGCCCACTTTATAATAATCTCCATGCCCATGAGGTGTAGCATGACTCCATACTCTCCGACCAGCAATTTGCTTTCTCACTTTTTCTTCATCCCTATTTAACACCTGGCTAGAATACCCTCTCTTCACCAACTTGCATCTAACAATGTTAAATTCCACATCCAATGTGGTTCTGTCATGAACATTGTCACTAATGTGCCTGAATTCTCCATAAGGGAGAGAATCAAGTGAATGTTCTGGATGCAGGCTGTCTGCACTTAAAACGTTATTAGCCACTGTTTCCTTATAAAATGGTTTAAAAGACACTAGCCTGTCTTTATCCACAAAAAAACCCAAATCTAGAAACTGTATCTGTCTATGAGGTTGATAGGATACTGTGATGCCATACTGATTCTGATTTAGTTCCAACATGAACTGTTCAAAAGCACTAATCTCCCCGCTACATATAAAAAACAAATCATCAATACAGTGTTTGAAAACTGTAACATTTTCCAAAAAATATGTATTCCTATAAACACAGCTCTCCTCAAAAAACCCATAAAAATTATGGCATAAGATGGGGCAAAAGATGCCCCCATAGCAGTTCCTGTTCTCTGTAGAAAAAAATTGTCCTCGAAACTAAATACATTGTGTGTCAGTGCAAACTCCAACAGCTGTAAAATATTAGTTGTTCTGGGACCTTCCCCCAATAGTCTGGCTACTGCTTCCAGACCCCACCGATGAGAAATATTGGTATGCAAGGACTTAACATCAACAGTTGCCCAGAAAAAATCTTCTTGCTACTCAGTACCTCCCAAAGTGTCTGTGAGCTCTTTACCATTTCTAATGTGTGAGGGGACTCGCTTCAAATGCTCTTTTAACTGTGCATCCAGAAAAATACCAATATTCTGGAGATATCCTCCCACCCCTGATACTATGGGTCTCCCAGGGGGATTTGTTAAGTCCTTGTGTACCTTGGGAATGGCATAAAACTTACCCATTCTAGGATATTTTACATGTAACATTTTGACATCAGTGGTGGAAAAAAAATCCCAGTCTGTCTCCCTTTTCAAGTAATTCCAGCAACAAGTCATTACATGCATCCAGAACATTTGACTGCACCTGTTCATAAACACCAACTTCCTGCAACAATTCCTTCACCATATTGTTATATTTCACTCTAGACATTATTACCCAGTTACCCCCTCTTATCTGCCTGTGCAAAAACATAATCTTTATTCAAGCTTCTAAACTGCCTTAATGCATTCTGTTCATGCTTTTTCAAGTTATGGGGCTGTCATAAAACTTCTTATATTCAACTTGCAACTGTTTGTATAACACCTTCTCAACATTTATTATGGCTGAGACAGTTCTAGGTTGACAAAAAGTGCTAACATAAGGAACCTTAGGAATACTAGCCATAGCCAGTGTAATATGAAAAACCATCCCCAACACTATCCCTGTTACTTTCAAGCTCTTGATCTTAAGTAAAAATATCCACTAACTCATTTTCATGCAGTGACAAATCTAGCAATGGTTCCTCATCCTCATCAATGCTGCACATTACATTACCATTCGCATTTTCTGAATTTGTTTTAGGAAAAAATGCCTTTAAATGTAGTTTGCGACAAAAAGCACATGTTTCTAACATTATGTCTGCCAAGGCTGGAAAATACATTGGCACAAATTGCATTCCTTTCAAAAGTAAACTATACATGTTATCATCTAACTGCAAATCTGATAGATTAATAATATTTAACATTTCACTTTGACTCACTGATTGTGAACTATTTACATTAATCAAGACATACCTGTTATTATGCTCCTCATTACATGTGACAACAACGTCATTAGTAATGTTAAGTCCATAATGTCCAAGTCTCTGATTTTCTTCATTTCTTCCTGTTCTGCCACCTCTGGTTGCATTTGCTTTTTGATTGCTGTGGGCTCACTGTCTGACCACTGCTCTGCTCGCCCTGCTGGACACTTCTTTCACTCAATTCTTCAAATGAAACACTTTTCCTGCTGTTGATGCTGTTGCTTGCTTCTGTGGATGAAAAGGATGACTCTCGCGAACTCCAAGACCTTATAGCCATATTTTTTAAGGTGGACCTACTCTGCCTAGGTTTTTTTCTGCCACTGAAAGATGAGGTTGTTCCTATAATCATGATCATCTCTGTCCAGTCTACTGCGTTACCTTTCAAGTATTTCAGCCTCAGCTTTGCCCACTCTTGCATGAATACGGCAGTTGTAGTTTTCCCCTTAAGCTCGTCCTGCAGCTCCAAAATTGAATTTCTTACTTGTTCATGCAGTCTGTTGTTATGTTTGACAAGTACTTTAAGCCACTATAAAGTATACACTAAAGAGATATTCTTCCACTCCACAAATAAATCAGCTTCAGTTTCAGAAAATTCAGAAGCTGGAAGTTTGTCCACCCTTAAACCCCAAAGAGTTAAATTCAGGCTGATATATTTCTCCAGCAACTGGGTATCATAATATAAAGACACCTCCTTTACAAACAAATGTTCTAGTCTCCATACCTGGTTGCCTGCTGGTCTCCCAGTCCATTACAAGACCACAAATCATAAGCAGCCACCTTCCCATCTCTTTCTCTCCACATTTCTGTACAGGAAACAAAGGTAGTTACTGAACTGGACCTGGAATTGGATATGTCTCTACCAACCGAGGCTCCAGTAACTGACATGCTGTCAGAAAACTCCAAAAACACCACTCCACGAACCAACTCACTAAAGACAGAAAAACACACTGAACAACTGGAGAAATGGTCACCATCCATTTTTACTGTGTTCCTAGTACTTCGGCATCAAACTTTCCAGGGAAAAATTATGCACAAGAATGGTGTGCTTTATATACATTCACTAAATTCATTATTCAATTTAGTTATACAATAATTGATCCATTAATCAGTGAGTCAAGAAAGTTAAAATCTAAAGTGCATCCTGAGCAATAAAGTGCTTCAGAAACATTTAAATTTAAATGGGAAGGGTGAAGGCTAGTGGTCAGCACAATTGGTTAATGGCCGGGACACATTTTCATTTTGTCTATATACCATGTATACTTTACTTCGGGTGCCCGTTAGTGCTTAGCTTGCCAGAACCTATGATTTGGCTATCCTTAATATAAATAGTTGGCAGTGGGGGAGCGGCATCTGTTGGTTAATGTGAAGAACACCTGGAAGGGAGGGGAAGTGCATTAGGAGGCTGGTGATATTTATTTTATTGTGTGCAAGGACAGGTCACTTCAGAGCAGCAGATAAACCATGATCTACTGCTTGGCTATCCTGAATATTTATTTAGCAGTTGATTAGGCAGATCACACCATTGGAATCTGAGATCTAAGTGGGTGGAGAGGAAGGTGATTGTGTTACTATCAGTCAATAGAACAGTTTTGCTAGTCATTCTCTCTGCTAATAAAATTGCCATTTTGATTGACAGGGTCCAACAGCAAAAAGGCAGGCTATGTTTTGAGTCTAGAGTTTTCTTTTTGAGGTTTGATTCAGTGCCATATCCGAAGTGCTGAAAAATTAATTATGCTACTCAACAGCTGGTAGCACTAAGCTGAGAAGTAAAACTACATTTGGAGTATTGTGGGTTTTGGGGCAGGCTTAGCAGCAGGGTCCTAA
The DNA here is from genome assembly GCF_019279795.1 of Protopterus annectens. NCBI lineage: Eukaryota > Metazoa > Chordata > Ceratodontiformes > Protopteridae > Protopterus > Protopterus annectens. Next base: position 1,035,768,606 of record NC_056725.1, read on the forward strand.
CATGGGAAGTACTTGTGCATGATCATTACCTGCTGGTAAAGCAAGGTATTGCTTGAACATTTGTGCAGTTCATGACAGTAATGTACAGGACTGTTTTCTTGCAAAGCAGTGCAATGTTGCAGTGGTTTGCAGCTCTTGTGCAGTTCCCACGTGGGATGACTTCTGTTTAGAGTTTGCATATCCAACCTATATCTGTGGGGATCTTGGTTGGCTGCTGGAGTACTTTCCAACCAGCAGTGAAGTGTACCTTGGGCTCTGAGCTGTTTTCACTTCATGAGTCCCTCTCACTGCCCTTTTTACATGATAATGCATAAATATGCATGCTCTTTTTGAATTATTTTTCCTGACTCTTAAATTATAATTACTTTTGTTAAAGCTGCTTTGCTTTGAGTGTTAGCTTTAAGGTTTACAAAGTCTTGAGCATTTTCCATCAAGAAATGGGACAAAATATACTAACCAATAATGACAGAAATGTCACGTTAGAACATTTCAACTATAAAAAAATAAAAAAAAACATCTGCACCAGCATCACTATAATCCATCAAATGCAGACACAAAAGAGACAAGCAATAAGAGGCAATACGTTACAGAAGACTATGAATCTTAGTTACATTTTAAAGAAATTTGGCCTACTTTGAACAACAGACTGAAATGCAAACCCCTAAATGTTCATTGTTAACTGTTTAATTCATATTGAGTTGTATGAACTCAGTTTTGTTAAGTTAAAAAAAAAGTTCAGGACTATTAAGTGGTGGCTATACAATGACTGTCTGTCAGGGCAGTACTATATACAGTGGAAGAGCCACGTAAAATAGCATGTTTGCAGTGCAGTGCAGATTGCATACAACCACTTCATTTGGCAGTATTATTGATATACTACAACTGAAATGCAAGTTGGGCTCTTTGTTACATAACAAAAGCAACCCAATGACATCTCATTCTCACCTAGTACCTGGGATGTGACTACTCTAGCAATTTATTTACATCTTTAGATTGTTAAACATTTTATGAAAAAATCATGTAAAAATGAAACAAAATGAAATAACTAGTGAACCATAAATGCTAGTGAAAACATACAAGCAGCAGTCATGGTCTGCAAATATTCTTGAAAGTGATAATAGCCAATACAGTCAGTGTTTACATAATAATGTATTATTTATTGGTATTTGTTAACTGGGATAATTCAAGTGGGCACACCTGCCCATTTTCAGACGAGGTCCGGAGAGAAAATCTCCTTAGAAATTTTAGTTGTTATATTATAAACATTATTAATTCAATAATGTTTGGATACATATGAAAACATATGCATGTAATACATACTATATAGCTAAAAGCGTAACGGCCGATACATATCATCAGGCATACCTAAAATGAAGTAGGCAAACTTAAAACAAGATACAATTTCTAAGAAAGACAGAAATAGGAAAATACAGAGGTGTAGGACAGAAATAAATGTATTAGTGGAAGGTCTGAAGCTATTAGCTGACATACTGTGAGTATATAGATTTAACTAGGTTGCTTTATAATGTGGTGAAGAGGTGTGAGAAAAATTATAAAAAGGTGTGAGGAAAGTTATAAAAGAGTATAACTTAAAATAATCCAAACCTACACTTTTTATGCCTTCACAAATATCTTTTCATATCATAGAAACCATAAGGCAAAGAGAAAGTATTCAGTTAGACTTCAGCTTTCTGATGTGCATAGGGGTGGGAAAGTAAAGGAAAAATACTTACCAACAGCAGTGTGACACTATTCGGTGTACCTCAACTTCTTTGCCAGCTCCAAACATGGGTCAGAGACATTCTACTTCAAGGAAAAATAAAACTGGAAAAAACACTATAAGGGGAAAACTAAATGCAGCCTCCAATTATTCTTAGTTGACCAGTGAAGTAATAAAATTTAGACCAAAATAACTGCAGATACAAATTGGTCTTGCTAATCTAATTGCTTCTGATAATCAGCATTCTGCCAACTGAATCACTAAAGCATTTCAGGTCACCATTACTCTTTCTGTGAAATAAAACTTCTTATATTTCCTTAATCTACAAATCTTCATTTTGTTCTGTTGAAGACTCAAAAGTTGACGCTAACAAATGGAAGGTTCCAATAATCCAAAAAGACAAATACTTGTGAAGGGGTATGAATTTTATCTAGCAAAACAGCCTGTTTCCCTATCCCCATGAAGAAAGATAGTCACCTTCAGTGTAACCCTCTGTTGTTATCTTAGGATGAAACTGAAAGAACAAATGACTACAGTCATATTTCAAGTTTTTCTTGTCATACATATACAGAAAGTGCCTACTCACCCTTACCCACACAAAAGCCACCTTCTGCATACCAGTTTAATGTCAGACTGGGATAAAAGTAAAAGAACAAATGGCCTCAGTACAGCACACACAAAACATGTCTCATTATCCCTATCCTCATAAAATAGCCAGCTGTATATACGTCTAATATTTGGCTGTGAGGAAAGCAAAAAAGTATGATCACTGTAACGTATGCCAACTTGTTGCTCTTAGGAAAAACAATGACCCAAGACATACTAGAGTGAACTTCTGTACAATTCCCTGAGATGAGACTGTAAGAAAATCAAAGAAATGATAACTACCCTGTCCCCAGCTTCCACACAAGTTATGGTGACTGTTGCTCGTCCCTCCCTAGTATAGATGACAAGCAGGTGGGGTATTTTGTTTAGATGCTTTAATACATAGAAACATATCAGGATGGATAGCGGCATCATAAAATATAAACAAACTGATTAACAGACAGACCTTACACACATACATGCTTACATCTCAACAGCTAACTACAAAATGGCAGTCAGGCTCGCACATGCTCAGTATTTATACACTTGTGCAAGCTCTTGGATAGCTTCTTAAAGGTACATACACATACATTGATCTACATCCTCCCTCATAAAAAGATTGCCCTTTGTAAAAAACAATATCAGAGTTAGACATGCATTACTATAGACATTAGAAACAAAACACAATGTTCATATCCAAGTTGCTTTGTATCTATTACAGAGTTTGAAGATGTGACCATATCTCTTAACATAACAATCTGGACCAAATTTAGCAACAGAGACAGTCTTCGGTGAACAACTAGTATCAGAAACTTCTGGATTCATCACAGCAAATGGGAATGTCCTCTAGAACTTCCTCTAGAATTGGAACACCAGACAACTCACTCTGAGATAAAGATTCTTTCTCACAGGCTATGTGTTGTGGTATAGGCTCAAACACCGGTCTCGAATGTTTCCAATTCTGCCTAAAGTCTGCTCCTTCAATTCCACAGTGTATGATCTCGGCTCTGGGCAATTATTCTTCATGGCACTAATCCGATGATAACCTTTGGATGTTTACATCCTTACCACTTCTCCTTCTTGTAATGGATTGAGCAGTTTGCCGGTTTTATTGCAGTAGGACTTCTGGATTAAATGCTTCTTCAACAGATTGGTTTTCATTGATCTGTTATTCTTGACACATGGAACCAACAATTGACTACTGATTGGTAATGTGGTTCTGATCTGTCTCAACAGAAGTCTCTGAGCAGGTGAACCAAGATATTTATCATGAGGAACATTTCTGAGATTTAAGAGATTGAGGAAAACATCACTATTATCTTGTTTCAACTTCTCTAGTAACTGTTTTGCACTTTAAACTGCATGTTCTGCCAAACCATTTCACTGCAGGTACTCAGGGCTACTCATGGCATGAGTAAAGTCCCATTCTTTGGCAAATCTTTTGAACTGTTGGCTTGTAAACTGTGTGTCATTGTCAGAAATAACATAGTGCGGCCTACCATGAATGACGCTTCATCTTAGTAATGATAGTACTGGATGCTAAGTTAGGAAGTAAGTCAATCTTGAACCAATTGGAGTAAGAGTCTACTAACACCAAGTAATGTTGACCATTCCACTTGAAGATGTGTGTGGCTACTGTCGACCAAGGTAGTTCAGAAATCTGGTTTAGCTGAAGTGGTTCTTTCTGTTGATGTTGCTTAGTACTATTACACACTGAACAAGATGAAAGTGCTTTCTCAATGTCTTGTGACATAGAAGGCCAAAAATACTAGTCCTCTCACCCTTCTTTTGGTAGTTTTGGTTCCTGGGTGACCATGATACAAGATATTAAAGTACTATTGTTTCAAATACTTTGGAACAATTACTTTCAGACCTTTCAGAATGACACCTTTGTCAGACAAAATCTCATCTCTGTATGGAAAATAAGGTTGCACTTTTTGAGGTAAACTAGATTGCTTTGATGGCCATCCTTGACTGATAAAGTGGTTGTGCCTTTGTAAAACTGGATCTGTGGCTGTGTGATTTCTCAGCTCATCAAGACATGTGGAAAAAAAAATTCTCACTTCCATGACTTCAAAATCAAGGTTCTCATTCTCATGCTATTCTGTGTTTTATTCTGGGTGATTTGGATAATGTGCCATCAAGATAAAGAAGTTTGCCTTTCTTATAGATAAGACTGAAATTATAGTTTTGCAATCTCAGTGTCATGCATTGCAGTCTGGCTGGAGCTGAAAGCATAGGTTTTCTCAAGATAGTGACTAGATGTTGGTGGTCTGTTTCAATCTGGATAGGTCTACCATAAACATAATCATGGAACTTTAAACATGCAAACACAATTGCCAAAACCTCTTTCTTGATCTGGGCATACTGCATTTCAGTTTGGGTAAGAGTTCTCGATGCATAGGCAACAGGTTGATCCTCTTGTAGAATGACTGTGCCGAGACCAAATTTCGAAGCATCACAGGAAAGTGCAACTGGCTTGTGAACATCATAGTATTCGAAAGTTGGTGGACTAGCAATTCTCTGTTTCAAGACATCAAATGCTCTTTGGTGTTGCTCTCTCCATGACCAGGATATATCTTTACATGATAGCTCTCTAGGTGGTACTGAAAGTTGCCTCAAGTCTGGAATGAACTTGCCCAAGAAAACATTGCAAGGCTTGGACATTGTCCAGAGCTTGCATCTTGAGAATGGCTGTTTGCTTAGATGGGTCTGGTCATAGGCCTGTAGTGGTAAATAAATGACCAACAAAGTAACTTCTTGTAGCCCGAATTTTCATTTCTGTGGATTGAGCTTAAGATTCACTTGACATTCTCTTTCCAGAACTTTTCTGAGGTTTTTGTCTTGAGCAGTTTTACTATGACCTCCTACTAGTATGTCGTCTACTATAATAGCCAAAAGATACCCAAAAAAAATTTGCTCCGTTACACACTGAAAGACTTCACTTGCAGAATTAATCCCAAATGGCATTCTCAGAAATCTGTAGCTTCAACTGGAGTGCTGAACGTAGTGAGCAATGAGGATTTTTTTGTCAAGCTAAATTTGCCAAAATTAACTCTTTGCATCTAAGACAGAAACAACAGTGGCATTTGGCATCAAGGCTGCAACTTCTTTGAATGTGTGCATTGGAAGATGAGGTCTTTTTAGTCCTTTGTTCAAATCTTGTGGATCAATACATATTCTGACGTCATATGAGCTTTTCTTGTGAGCTACCACCATGGAAGATATCCATTCAGTTGGAGTTGCAACTGGACAAATCACACTTTGCCACATCATTTTATCTAGTTTGGCTTTGACTCCATCCTGCATAGCTATTGGAACTTTACGTGCTGGCTTGATAACTGGACTGATCTCTGGGTCTACCTTCATGAAGTACACAACTGGAAGTTTGCCTAGTTTGTCTTTGAAAAGATCAGCATAGGTAGAAAAAATATACTGGGCAAAATAAGAGTTGTGGTCTTTCAAGCTTTCAAGCTGACGTGATGGACTTCCTTATTAATTGAAATCAGTCCCATTTTCATGCTGTCTCTGAGCCCTAATAATGACTCTATGCCTCTTGACCACATAAAATAACAAGCCATGTCATCTTCCACCAGAGTAACATGAAAGCACTACTGATCCTTTGGTTTGAGTTTCTTCATCTACATAAGCAGCAAGCTTCACACACCTTGCCAAATCAAGCCTTTCACTATGACACACTCTAGCAAATGTTTCTGCACTTGCAACCTGCATCAGCTTTGAGCTCTATGTGTTTGCCATTTATCCAAACAGTACAAAATGCTTCATTCTTTGTCCTTAAATCTACTGAATTAACTGTTTCATGAAGTGGTGAGACCCCATCGACATAAAGAGTAGGGTTGCAGCTTTCTAAACTGATCAACTTGTTTCTTAAAATGTTCCCTCTTAATAAAAGAATGTGGGCCTTTTGATTTACAGAATTTTTGAAATGATTCAATTTATTGCATTTGTGGCATTGCTGACCAAAAGCTAAACATTTTTCCCTTTTAGATTCATGACTTCCACCACAGTTATGACAGTTGGTAATGAAACTAGGTTGGGGCCCATGCTTTGAGTTTGCTGACTCACTCTTATGCTTCACTGAGACTGTGCGAACTCTGGAATTTGCTGGAAAATTCTGGAATTTGTCAGGGAGTGCTGCAGGAGCTACAGTTGCTGCCATGTGCTTGGGCCTGTTTCTTTTAACCACGTGCTACATACTATCAACATGAGCTTTATCACTGTGCCTGCTTGAGCTATTCTCATTTGTAAGCATATTTGTGTGCTTTTGTGTGAGCTTGTGTATCTGAATAAATCTCAATGGCGTTATTCAAAGTTAAATCACTGTCACAAAGCAAAATCTTTCTCACAGCATTATCTTTAATACCATACACAAATATGTCTTTTATCAGCTCATCCCTTAAGTCACCAAATCTGCATGTTTTAGCCTTACTCCTCAGATCAGTTATATATGCTGAAAAGGTTTCACCAGGCTTTTGATCCCTTGTATAAAATAAGTGTCTTTCCACTGTAACATTTGTCTAGGGGTTACACATCTCTCTAAATGTATGTTTTAAGCACTCAGCATGTTCCCTTGACTAAACCAGTACAACAATATGATAGTTTCCGCCTCTCCTGTATAGATAGCAGTTGTATACACAAATGAATGTTTCCTTTCTATGGCTTCTGACCCAGCTAGATTAAGAAGAATAAATGCCTTTGTACGGTCATCTTTACCAGAAAATGCAGCCTGTATGAAAATGTTGTACTCTTGCTCAAACTCTCTCCAGTTCTCAGCAATATTCATGTCAAACACAAGTACACTGAGTTTTTGAAATCCATCTGTCATGCTCACAAAGTATGTACAAACACACTGAAAATATGGCCTGTGAAGATATGTGAAGGCTGCCAGCCTAGCCAGTTAGAATTTTGTAGATAATTCTATCATTTGTAAATATTAATATAAGCCACATGCTTGTTCTCTTTGTTAAATGTTGAACTTCAAAAATGTAATTACATTGAACTGTGCTGGAGGAAAGCTGATAAGTCAAGCATTGTATAATTCTTTGATCACAAACTCAGAGCTGAGATGTCTGGATGAAGGAATTCTTGCTATTGCTTTGAAACCAGAGTTAATTGCTAGAATTTGCATGCATAATGTCTTTTATTGCTGTAGCTTCCTGACCAGGTGCAAGATCAAAAGGGCTGCTAAACTGAGTTTCTGTTCGCCTGGGAACCAGAGGAAAAAAATGTAATCTGGAAAGAATCAGTAGTACTGTGTTATAAATTTAAGGACTGAGAGACTCAGGGCATTTTGCATTTGTCTTCAGAACATCCAACATCACCAGCACTGCTTTGCTCTATATGTAAGTTTATTTTAGAACTGTGTTTTCTCTTAGATATAGCTAGGAAATAGGAAGATTAGATTAAGTGTTTTTCTGTATTGATGTCAGAACTTTTCTACTGTATTATTTTAAGCATTTTCCTGTGATCTCTGAACTCTTTACTAGCACTGTGTATTAAGAAGTATTGTCTTGTGTTTTTATTATTTATCATTAAATATTTTTAAACCTTTGCTCTGTGGCTGTTTTATGTAGAGATAATTCAAGCTCTAGAGTACATTGCATATATATAGTGATACTGTCCAAGCCACCCCAAATAAGCCTTGCTGTTCAGTCATACTTACCAGTTGGATAATAATATTGCACAATAATAATTGGACACCCTTTGATAAGGGCCTTATTAGTAGCTGATATTAGTGGTTGGTGGCGGTGATTACTACCTTATAGCCTGGACAGAAGGGGCATAGCTGAAGAACCTGTGCCAGCCTTCCCCAGGAGTGTCTGTGTGTTTGTATATAAATCATATCCCAAAGTGTGTGTGTGTGTGTGTGTGTGTGTGTGTGTGTGTGTGTGTGTGTGTGTGTGTGTGTGTGTGTGTGTGTGTTTGTGTGTGTGTGACCTACTTGGGCAGGGACATGAAGCACTGGTTGGACAGAGAGGGTGCTGAAGGTTTTAGCTTGACCACTAGGCTGAGATCTGGATCCTATAGCTGAGCCAGTGGGGAGTCTTATTGGGGATCTGGAGAGGAAGGGAGAAACCAGCACCAGACTGACTGTGATCTCTGTGTGTTCTTAAGGGAACTTGTACTTTACGGTGTGTGTATTTATTATCCTTCACAATGTGGACATCCCTCACTGGTGTTAGTGGTGAGGACTGAGGCTCCTTGATTGCTGGGCCAGTGCACGGGCGTCATATGACCCTTGTAATTATGTACAAACAAACTGTTCTGTGAGCTTGTGTTAACATTCAAATGCACAATAAAATCTATGAAATACTGTACTTTGTGAAATATGCTCTGTAATGACTGCATTCTGTGAAATATGCCATGTAATGGCTGTACTTTGTGAAACAACTTTACTGTAACACTGCACCAACATCCGAACACTTTACACACTTCTGATAATTCTGATATCTTTGCTTAATATGAAAAATACATGCTTTGCAAAAATGTGGTCATTTCCCTTTATTTTATTCATTTTATGTAATTCGGGCTTTATTTCAAACAATTTTTGTAGTAACTCAAATATTTTTATTAATATTGTACATATTGGTTTATGTGAATATCATTTAGAACGTTCTGCATGCCTCGTTTCATATTTTGGGAATAAGAAATAGTGCAAGTTTTAATATCTGAAATTCGTTTCTGACCAGTTTTGTGAATTATACACATCATAGAGGTGATTCACTGCTGTGTATTCCTCTATTTCTAATTGGTTGCCTCATGGCTGTAACTCTGGATCGCATTCTGACACCATGTTGCTCGTCCCTCTCTAGTATGGATGTCAAGTAGGAGGGGTATTTTGTTTAGATGCTTTAATACATAGAAACACATCAGGATGGATAGCAGCATCATAAAATATAAATTAACTGATTAACAGAAGACCTTATATACATACATGCTTACATCTCAACAGCTAACTACAAAATGGCAGTCATGCTTGCATTTGCTCAGTATTTATACACTTGTGCAAGGCCTTGAATTGCTTCTTAAAGGTACATACACACACGCATTAATCTATAGTGACCTCCTGTGTGCACCTCTGAGCTGGGACAATTTTAGAGTAGGTGGAGGCCTTGGCAGAGGTTCAGGATGAGGTAACCAGGAGTGTGTGGGGGGGCTGACAATCTCCCAGGAGCACTGAGGACCCAGATGTTGTGAAATCCATTTTATGCCTTATTTTTAAAAGATTAGAACTCTTTAACTGTTGGATTTTTACTGCTACTCAGAAGAGCTATGTATCTGCTTACCAATATTCATTGCCCACTGACAAAAATCTGTGATATTTTTATAGACACACGCACACACACACACACACACACACACACACACACACACACACACACACACACACACACACACACACACACACACACACACACGTGCACACACACGTGCACACACACACGCACACACGCACACGCACACACGCACACTCACAGACACACACAAACCTACCCACACATACTCACTGCATGCTTATTTAATAGGAATACCAACTCACATACTGCACAACTTTGGGTGTTGAAGGAAAGCAGAGCATCTGGGAAAAGTCCAGAGGCATGAAGGCCATGCAGACTGCACACTGCAGAAGCAACATCCAAGAAGTGAATCACTAAGCCAAGCACTCTAAGACAGCAAGTCTGTTCATCATGCCAGTGTGACAATGCTCAGCTGCTTCCACACACATCCTGTCCAGACCATCATTTTTCATATTTATGTATATATAACTCAATAAACCAACATGAAAAAAGTAATTTCTTGCTATCAAAGGTCAAGTGTGACTGAACAAAAGTGATGGGACACTGTATGTCTATGCTGCACAATTTAAAAGAAACAAAAAGTTGTTTGTGAACTTTTATGTAAAATGTAATAATATGTTTGTGTTTTACTCGGTTGCATACCGCCTACTCAGAGGTGATCTCTAGCTGACATACAAGGCCATGTCCAACCCAGAATTGATGAACATGCTCCACCTAAAGAAAACCATATCCCCTTGAGCCACATGCTCCAGGGATCTAAACTTCACCACAACAATAAATAGGACGTGCTAGAGGGATAGATTCCTGTCCCAGAGACTTCTCATGCTCTGGAACAAGATTCCAATCTACATTAGGCAGAGCTCCTTGCCAACCCTCTTCAAGAGAAACCTTGATGAGTGGATGAGAAACAGAAAGTTTACCCCAGGGATCACTTCAATGGCTCTGCTGGACAGAGGCACAGGGAACTAATCTAAGGGGGCGGTGAAAGCCAACACATTCCAGCTAGGCTTATAAATGCCTTTGGGCAGATAGCCTAGTACCTACCTATGAACCTATAAACCTATTACAACATTGAGATAAATACTGTGAATAGACCCACCACAGAATTTAATAAACTCCATGTGTGCACCGTGTAGAGCCTACATGGGATGTATCCATGTACACGGCCACGGTTCCCCCTCGGCAGTGTGCCATGCAGTGCTGCCGAGGGAGACCATAGGAACAGGGATACTGAATCAGTGTAGGGAGATGTGTAGAGGCTACCTGTGGTTATGGATGCTTGGTCAGATTTTATACACAGGGTACGGTTCCCTGTAATGCATCCCAACACTGTTGAAATGTTGTAAATTGTGTTAAATGTATAATATATAAGTTATATGGTTTTATTTTTTTTTTTTATTAATTTCCTGAATGTTTGTGCAGCATGGAGCACAGCAATGTCAAGCCATGCTTACATATAAACAGCTGATACCTGCTACACATGTAAAAATAGAAACCAGATGTAATCAATTATCATAATCAATTATTTTATTTTCCCATTGTAATTATTTTTTTGTAATTGCCGTTTGCATGGCACGGCAAGGAGCACTGCAGAGCTCAGCATGGCTTATACATAGACAGCCGACACCTGCCAGGCATATAAAAATAGAAATCGGATGTAATTAATTATTTATTTATATGTTTTGTTTTCATGTGTTTGTGAGATGGGGAGCGGTGCTCAGCAACACTAACAGGTAATCTAGTAGTATATGTGAAGGAATACTAGCTTGCTTAACATCTAAGTAGCTAAATGGGTAGAGTTACAGCCTTATGTATAGTAGATCCTGGTTTCAAGTCCATAGCAGGCAGAACATGTTTGTAATTTAATGTACAATTTTTGTTTAATTTAATAACAAAATTGCGAAATATGGCACTACTGCGCTCTGCTAAGCTGTGCTTCCATGCTAAGCACTGCATAAACATGTTAACAGCTACCAATGTTTGCGCATTGCTAAGCTTAGCTAAAACCACAGTTGTGTGTTTTCATGCTGCTCAGATCTGCTTAGATGGTTTGCGAACTAAGTGCCACGGCGCTTTTTGAATGTTGCTCAATGACGTGTAAGGGCTGGATAACAGCCTATATTAAGTGCAGTAGGCAGGAATTTTGCACCATTCATTGGAGTTCAATTGACTGTTGATATGGCAGGTGGTGCAGGTGAAGGTGCGTGCTTTCAGGTGCAGAAGTGGAGTATTCAGTAGTCCAGGGTCATGGTTGGGCTCCCGATAAAAAAGCATGGACCTAGGCTGCTGCAGGGCAGTTTCCAGGGCTTGGAGTGTAAGGCGGAGGCCTGGGACCATTTGGCCAGGGAACTTAGCAGTGTTACTGGTATCCCCCCCACAGAGGTGAGCAGTGTTGTCACCATTATGATTACCTGAAGAGGGGAAATAGGGGAACCTTGGACACCTGGGTCCAAGAAGCTAGAGCATGGAATGCCCCACAACTATGTAAGTAAGTTTTTCTCTGTTTTACCAATATGCAAGCTGAATGTCTGCAAAACTGGTATGCATAATGGTGTGCTTCTATCCCAAGAGCTGCAGCTGAGAGGGCTCGCAATGTCGAGTCCCATGTTGAGTGCCTGGCCTGGTTACGCCATGAGTGTGGTAATTACAGATGTACTATGATAACTGAAGTGCAATAAGCAAGAAAGGGTAAAGCATTTACTGCAATAAAGCATACACAGGATAAACTGTAGTGCAATAAATTGGCACGTACAACTGTTGTGCAATATATGAACAACAACAACTGTAGTGCAATAAACAATAAACAATACAATGCCAGTAGGCAAAATTGTGTACAGCAGGATTGTGTTGTCATAACCGTTGCAGTAGACCTGTATGCATTTATTGTGTATGGTAAGTTTACTGCAGTCAAAAGTAACACTGAAATAGCTGTAGAATGCAAAACTAATGGCCTGCAAACTGTATTGCTTAATTCATAGTACTTTCCAAGGCTGTCTCCAGGCCAATATCAGTCACATAATGCTCTCTGTTCCTCCTACTTCAAGTAATAAAGGTATATGGGTGAGGCAGCCCACTTTATGGTCAGGTACTGTGTGTGGACTTCACAGATGTTTCAAAGCAATACAAACAAAACAGTCTTCACCAGCATTGTTGATTCTAAAATAAAGCTGTATTAATATATGCAGTATGGTTGTATTCCATGCATGTGTATCCTGCAGTCACTGCAGTCAATTATAACACTGTAGTAGTTCTAGAATGCAAGAAGAATGTCCTGTACTTGTATTGCTCAGCTCATTGTATGGTTCCAGGTTATCCCTAGGCCAGTAACAGTCACTCACTAGTCAGCAGTGACTGACTACTTCAGTTTGTTAACTGCCTTATACACAACACATTTTTTCTCACACAGTCCTGGGTTCAAAACTAGTGGTGTGTATCACAAAATTTTCAGTGTCAGTCACATAATGCTCACATTTTCTCTCTCCCCAGGAACAAAAGATATATGGGTGAGGTAGCCCATATTATGAGCAGATATTGTGTTTAGATTTCACAGCATTTTAAAATCAATAGCAAGAAAGTGTTCACCAGCATTGTTGATTCATAAATAAGTTTGTTTATTTGCAGTATGGCTGCATTCCTTGCATGTCTGTACTACGTTGCTGCAGTCAATTATTACATTATTTGCAGATATCCCCTGCAGTCACAGATATTGGGTTCTATCCCCATGCCTCTCAACTAAACCATGACCGCTGTCTAGTTTATGTACTATACACAGACATGCCTCTCAAGTATCATGAATTCTTGTAATGTGATTAAAACTGCCTTATCCAACTATCACAGGATTACCAGAGAAAGGCTACTTAGAATTCAATGCATTAACACATCTGCTTACAGAACATCTTGGTAGTTATATAAGTCTACATTATGTGAAACTGTTCTCTGTAATTGTGTACCTGCATTTGTGATTGTTTGGCCCATACTAACCCATGCTAACAGCTTCAGCGGTATGTACATGCTACATCAGCAATTGGAGAAATGTAGTCACTGTACCAAAACTGACACAACACACCTGTACAGTATTTATTATTAGTATTTTCAGGGATATCATCTGCAATGTCACTAATGGAATGTTTTTCTCTCTCTCCCCATCCCTTATCTTCATTTATTTATTATTGTTATTTATTATTATGATTTCATACTAACATATGTTGTTGAACTAACTATATTTTTGCAAAATATGATGTAATATTATGTGTTATTATGATTCACTATTAACATACTTTGTTAAACTAACCATTTTTGTTGCCCTTATGGCTTACTTCTTACTGGCATGCTGTTACCATACTAACTGTTATGTTATTTACTGTTGTGTTAGGCATACTATACATTAATATGAATTTGTATGAATTAAACTGATGTTCCATTCTGTTAATACTAACAATGGTTTGGTTACTACTAACCTTAACCTATTGCTATACCTCTATCACCACAGCCTGTCAAGGTAGGCTGGTTCTAGCTGATCCCCCTACCTTGCCTTGACCAGCTATGGCACTGGGTCTCAGAATGTCTGGGACCCAGACCGATGGTGCTCCCTCTGCTGCCCCTGCATTACCTGTGGCATTGGGTAGTACCACCCCATGGGACATAACCTGGTCCCCTCTGGGAGTGGTGGGGGAAGGGGGTTTGTCATCCAGGATGAGTTGCTGTTCTTGGTGTGCAGGATAGTCTGCCTTGGGTTTGACCACTGCCTGCACCAGATTGAGGACATGCTGGCTGACCTGGTGGGGCAGCCTCAACCTGCTGCCCAGCCTCCAGTACTGCTACCCTTGAGGTAATGGAGCAGTGCCAACAGTCCCATGGGTAGTGATGTGAGTCACGCTGCTGCCATCTGGAAACACATGGGACTTGGATTCCACAACACTCTCCCTCTCCAAGGTATTCACCCCCCTCATGTGTAACACACCAGCCCTGTCTACTGTCTACTCTGTCTTGTCTGTCTTCAAATGCATCCTCACCTACCCAACATATCTCCCCCACAAGTACCAATCTCATTTTCCCCAACATTCCACTCATACATTAAAAAAACAATGGGGACCTGTCCCAAAAAATATTGCCCCATTCATAGCTCTCCGTTTCACACGTGTCCACTGGATACAAGTAATTTGGTCTATTGGCTTGACAATGCAGTTATGTTGTCCTTACCCTTCTCTGTGGGTGTGAGTTCAAATCCATGTTCATATTATTTCCAAGTGCACAGTTGTTGCTGTACAAGAAATGGTTAGCTATGGTTCTTTCCTACACCCTTTCTGCAGATCCCTACCTGCCTTCCACTATGTTTTTCCCCCTACTTTCACCCCATTTCACCACTTTCCTTTCTCCCCATTTTTCTTTTCATTATATTTTTATCATGATGCTGTGTGGCTCACCATATGTCACAGCTTCATTTTGCTCAGCTAAATAGAGCTATTTTGATTATATGTGGCCTTAATATTCTATTACATATTTAGAAAATAAACACCTGTCTCATGTTTTGATTCTGAGAACATTGCACCTACAGACCAGTGCATTAACCTGCCACACCACACAACTTTTACTTAAAATAGGTGCTTTAAAAAAAGTAGTAATTGCCAGTTACAGTCATTAAGCATGTTTTAGCATAGCTGTGTGGTGCACTGTGCCACACAAACTTGAATAAAACTTAATGGAAAACATGGGAGTGTTCCTGGGGAGTCTGGTGCAATAGTATACCACTACAAAGCCAAAGACATAATAATCGATGTAAGTGAGGCCTCTGATAGCAGGTACATGTGCCCTTTTATCAACAACATGTAGAAAGGCACCTGCTAAGGCATTAATGGCAAAATGCATGTGCAATTGGGACCCTGGTACAGACATACATCCATATAAAGCCTTGCACATACTGATGGATGTAGAACACAATTGTCACAGCCTGTAGGTGGGCACATATGTCTTGCAAATACACTTGCTGCAGCAGTGACAAAGTAGCTCAGTCTGTTAAATGTCTCAAAAACAGTACATTTTTCCACACAGGGTCCTGGGTTCAAATCCAGTGGTATGTAGCAGTGAATATTCAGTATTGTGAAGCCAGCAATTAATGACAGAGTCATGCACTCTTTATCCACACAATGCATATCAAATGAATTGACTGCTTTTAACTGATGGAAGTCACAGGCCTGCAGGTAGGAACACACTTCACGTATGCCTATAGCAAATGTATATGTGCATAAATTGTCACACCATGCATTAATATGCATTCACAAAGAATGTCAACTTAGGTACTGTGAATGAGGGCCATTGATATCAGAGTGCACCACACAATCCTTTCAGAGTCACAGAGCAGACTGCTACAGCTGAACAATGAACATACGCATTTGAAGTCCCTGCTTATAACTAGGACTGCCCTCATACATGCAGCAAATTGCTACCAGACTGTAATACATGGCCTGGCAGATGACCAAATCGTGGACATATATATATATATATATATATATATATATATATATATATATAGATATATACCCCATCTTGCTCATGGACACCCCAAACATGTTGCCTAGTACTCTGTTATTGATACTGTTGCCTAACATACTTACCTTAACCACATGCCTTCATTGGAGTGTATAGGGTACTTTCATTCTGGGCCTGGCTTTACAGCAAGGCTGACACAGCTCACATAGTTACTCCTACAACTTGTTGTCCTCCAAAGTCTTCACACTGTCTGCCTATGTCTGTTACATGCAGCAGTAGCTGCTGCCTGTATCACACCCATCTCTATGTAAAGCTGTCTGCCGTAGACCTACCCTCTGTAACAATGTAGTCTCCTCACCCCAGTAATGTCCAGCACAACATATCAGAAGGGGGTCCTAATCTATATGAAGGACTTATACATTCTACAGTGATTGCATGTCATTGGCTGATGATAGTGCAAATCAGCTGTTTTGATTGCAATTAGCATTTCAGAACCCCAGATTGGTTTAGAGGTAATCACCTGCTGCTGGGAAGCATGTTTAAAAGGCAAGCAGCTGGCTATGGGGAACCATTCTGTATGAGACCTACCTCACACAGAGCACACCATTGGACAATTATACTATCACCACATATCAACAGTGGAGTACTACACTCCATCAGGTATGTAAATGTTTTTGTGTGCAACAGGTTGCAGATGGGTGATTAGACTTACGGGGAATAGTGATTTCAGCATTAAGCCTGTCTTAGACCTGTGATAATGACATGCCAGTGACCTCCTGCCATCTTACACTACACAGGATGTATAGAACATCAAGGGTCGATTGTCTTTTTCATTGTGGCACACTGGTCTCTGACTGTCCCTTTATAGTGGTTGTAATAGAACACTGCTATTCGTGTGGCATTGTTCATATGCCATATTATTGAGGGGTTGCCCATAGGGGACACACCACAGTAGACCTGAGTGTTGGGTGTATGATAATACAGCACTAGCTGTAATAGTACACATGGGAATATCTAACTATTGCTTGTATCTCAATTGTATCCACACACTTTGTTTGTTTGCACACTGTGGAGTATGACATGTGTGAGCAAGCAGTGGTTAGTGCCAGCCATTTTGGCCTTGCTGTATCTGTACATAGTGTACATCCACATATGTGATCCTGTAATGTGTTCTCCTTTTGCTGTCTTTCAGGAATTATGTACTGTAGATGCCATGCACCCTTCTCGGATGTGGAGAATGAAATTATACTGAAAGCACTAAAGCAACATCATCATATCCTACTATCCATGGGGGAGAAAAAGCAGGGAACAGCGGGCTGCATTGTGGGCAGACCTTGTCCATGATGGGAATGGCATGGGCCAGCAGGCAGGACATATGAGCAAGTTTGACCACTGGCAACTGACATGATAAATGCTGCACGATGAAGGGCAGCAGATGTAGCCAGGGATTGTGCTGTCACCGGTGGAGTGTATGCAGCAGAAAAAACACTCTCAGCTACTGAGGAACTCCTGGTGTACCTAGGCACACACAACAGCTCCCAGGCATCCATCACACCATACATCATTTCCACAGCTGAGGAGTGTGCAGGTAAGCTTAATGTGATCAGCATTGTAATACTGTAGCAGTCAGTGTGTCAGGCTGTAGATACTTTTATTTTGGTGTCAGGTCTTTGTTCTTTGGTGGGGGGGGGGTAACCTCAGTTATACACTCATACTCAGATTGTGACCAATGCAACAAGTAATACAGTAGCTACTGTAAATGTGAGATATATGGATATATTACCTTGTTGTGCTGCAACAAGTGGTGGTACTGACATTGCCCCAAACTCAATTTTTCACACGTCCATCAGGTATTGCCCAAGGCTATGGTTCTACTCCTGATAAGCATAACACTTGTTTTGTTAAGGAACAACTATATTCTAGTATGATTAAGGGCCAGAATAATCCCTTATGTAAACATAACTAAGTGTGTAAACAGCGTAGGATGTTTTTAAATTCCAGTCTGGAAAAAGTTCACTAAGGTTTCTAGAATGGGTAGTCACAGGAGTGTAGTTCAGCAAACAGAAACACTTTGGCAGTTACAGTTAAGAGCAGATAAGGCATCTGGTTTAAACGAGGCAAGGAATCTAAAATGCCTTTTAAAATACAACATGTTGAAGGTAAATACATTAGGCAGTGAAATGTATATTTCCATATATTTGTTAAGAGAGTTGTACTGGATTTTTATGTGTTGTTTTATCAAGTATAGTGTCATACTGATTAATTAAAAGGTAAATATTACTGGTCATGTTATACTTGATTTACTTCAAGGTCGGGATTCACTAATCCACCGTGTAAGACTAAATAAGTCTTACACAGACACTGCAGTGTAAGGGTATGATGTCAGTGGGTCATGCATATTCATGAGGGCGCTCTGACTCAACTCTAAGGCTTACACGGACCATGCATGAGTGCAGGGGGCATGTCAAACTGCTGAGCAGTCCAAATATTCATGCCCCTGCAAGTGCCTAAACTGCAAATATCAACAGAAATAAGCGAGTATGCTCAAATGTCCAAATACACAACACTACACTCCCCCACATTCTAAATCCCTGTACAAGTTTAAAATGTAAAGGTTTCCTTTTTTTTTTTATTATTCCTGATATAGCTGCCCGTATTTGCACATGTATGAGCGGGTTTGCCCAATGCTTAGCTACCGTTAGCAGTGTAGACATCAAAGAGGATAACAAACTATTTATATGCGAATTAAGGCAAATAGCAATAGCGTAGTGGTAGAGGCCTCGTGCAAAAAGGATGCATTCTGGGTTCGAGTCCTGCCACTCCACTACCTATTTTCTGTAGGAAATGTGTGCATAAAAAGAATTCCTGACATTTACCTTTTAAATTTCAGTAAAATGCATTGAAATGGCCTATGTGTTAGTGAACAATATTTTATATATATATATATATATATATATATATATATATATATATATATATATATATATATATAAGAAGGTAGAATGGTCATGCATACTGATAAATGCATAAGTAACATATCTTAAGCAATGTGAAGCACTACTAAGCAAAGTTTACTAGTATTAAGCACAGTTAAGTACAACTGCTCATAGCTTAGCACTGCTTTAACTAACGCAATAGTTTTGATCGGAGCTGCGCATTGTGCCAACTAGCGCATACAAAACATGTTAGCACGGTGCGCAGCTCACGCGCTAACTAGTGCAACATTGGGCAATGTCGGGCAACATTGGGCAGCATAGAGCAATGTAGAGCAACGTCGAGCAATGCTGGGCAAAGTCGGCTAAACACAGCGCAATGGCAGGCCTCGAACCCAAGATACTGTGCACCATAATCACAGTACTAAACCACTACGCCATGACAGCTTTAAATATGGAAGCATTTCCGACACACTCATATATATCAATTGAAGTTTACCCATTGCTAAGCAGGTTTGCTCTTAGCTGAGAATTTTCACAACCGGCCAATCACAAATAAGTGCGGGAAATGAGGCATATTTAAGCTCCATAGGTGGGAATAATTGCCATAACTGGTTGTAGCTTCCATCTGCAGACAGTATGGACGGTGTTGGAGAGGGCTCTTGTTTTTGAGTGCAACGGTGGAGCATTGAGGAGTCAAAAGTAATGGTTTGGCTCCGTGTCCATCATCATGATGCAAGACTCCTACAGGGCCAGTTTCAGGGCACTGAATACAAAGCGGAAGCCTGGAACCATCTAGCACATGATCTCACCAGTGCCACAGGTGTCCCTTGGACTGGTGAGCAGGTCAGACACCACTTTTCAGACCTGAAGAGATGCAAGGAGGACCGACTGAACCAGTGGATACAGGAGGCCTGTCAAATGGAAAATGCCCCACTACTGAGTATGTAGCCATGGAATGAAGTATGTTAGAATTGCTATTGTAGTCTATATTATGGATAGGTATGTCTCAATATCCCTTCATTTACTTCACAGCTGCAGGTGTCCGTGCTGCAAATCAGCAAGCCTATGCAGATAGGCTGCTAAGGCTGCGCCATCAGGCAGGTTAGTAATTATTCTGCATGTGTTGTCATATAAAAGAAGTGAGAGAGCCTGAAAAAGAGTATTGTAACCCATTAATAAAGGTATAATGAGTGTTGAATAACTTCTCTGCATGTATTGTTATATAAAATAAGTGAGACAGCATGAAAAGGTGTTGTAACCCATTAATAAAGGTATAATATGTCTTGAATAAAAGACCTCTGCATGCACTGATATATCAAATAAATGAGAGAGCCACTAGAAAAGTGTGTAATGTAATAAATAAAGGTATAATTCCTGGAGTGTGCCTGTGTCACTTTCTTCAACATGTTGTTGTACCCTTGCGTTATAGAAATAGTACTGTTGTAGTAAGCACAGTCAACCCACATATGGGTAGGCCCATATAAAGTGGATGAAGGGAGTGCCAGTAGCTGTTAAGCAAATATACAGTCCTCAACTGTTGGTTCATGGCCGGCATGTACAGGTTAATCTGGTACATGAGTAGCTTGTTATTCTGTTCCCCAGAAATGTCAGTGTGCTGCTAGAAATGTAGGGGGCTGTCAACATATACCTGATAATGTCACCTGAACACATACAGACATGTAGATATTTAAATATAAATGAAATATATAAATATGTAGCAGTAACATCTGCATCCATTATAGTTTGTATGTCAGATACAGGTCAGGTATATCAAGAACTAGCAAAACCCATTATACAATTTAACAGACATTGCCCAGTGTAATAATACATGTAGGGATATATAACTGCAGTCAATAGGAATGTAGTGTAAACTACAAGTATATATAAGTTGTTAATGGAGGTATCTTTTTACACCCTACTGTATGTGCCTAAACAATGCAATTCCACACCTCAGTGGGTATGTCTAATCTCATAACATTTGTTGGGACACATGTCCTATTGGTTTATAAATATCTGCATTTACTTTGATGCATGTGCCCTGTTCACATACCACAATCTTGGTGGCCTGTTGCCACCAATCAATCCTGCATGCTGTTGGAATGTCCACTGTTGTTCTATATATGCATGTGTTATGCTTGCTGTTCAACTGTTGGAACTCTGGTGTGTTGGGTTAATGGGAATATTACTGTATGCTGTTACAACTAAATTGGAATGCTGTTGGCTATTACTAACCCATATTGTCATCAAATCCTCCTAAGCATAGAACGTATGGGAAGGCCGGTCCCAGCGGACCCACCTGTCCCACCTCAGCTGGCGATGGCACCTGGCACCAGCAGGTCTGGTGCCCAGCCTGGGACCCCCTCCTCCATTGGTCCTGTGCCACCTTCGGGTGGAAGCGCTGCAGGGGATGGGGCTCACCCCCCCATGCAAGCATGGCCGGAGGAGGACCACCTATCACCCTCCAAACGGTCCGCGCTGTGGTGCGTAGGGAGATTGAGCGTTCAGTCGCTGATCCTCTACGCCAGCTTGAGGCAAGAGTGGCATGACTCAGGGGTGAGCCTGCCCCTCCTATGCAGCCCCCAGCACAGCCACCCTCCAGGCTGTGAAGGTGTAGTGGTGACTGCCCATGGGTGGGGATCTCAGTTCCACTGTTGCCATCTGTGGGCTCATGGGCTTGTGATTTCCAAACACCCTTCCCCATTAATGGTGTTCACCCACCCCATGTGTCATATTCTGCCTCTGTATGCGTCTTGTTTGTCTTGTCTGTTTACCTCCCCAACCTACCTCCCCAAATATACCTATTTTCCCTACCCCACATTCCACTCTCACCTGAAAAAAAAAAAAGGGCAATCTGCTCCACAAAAAAATTGCGCCCCATACATAGCTGCCCATTTTGCACACATGTCCGCTGGACACATAAACTGAAATTTAATTGGCAGTACAACATACTTCATTGTCCTCGCCCCTCTCTCAGGGGTGGAAAGTTTCAAATTTCCATCCAAATTATTAGTATATGCACAGCTGTTGCTGTTAAAGAAATGGGGATACTATGGACCTTCCCTACACCTGTCCTGCACATCCCGAGCTGTTTTCCTTGCTGTCTTTCCCTCTTTGTGCCCCTTTTTCACCACTTTCCTATCTCCCCATTTTCTTTTCTTTCAAAGAAATGAGCGCGGGGGTTAGCGGGAGTAATCACTTTTAAGCAGTAGTTAGCTGGTTTGTGCGAGTGTGCGCTTGTGTGTGCTTAGCTAAGTATTGCTAAGCATCGTGCAAACCCAGTTACAACTGCTTAAAAGTGCCTTAGTCACTCTGTATGTCTGTGCCCTTGTTCTGCTCAGCAGCAAAATAAAATACCTCTGTCAGTCTCAAACCCTGGACCTTGGACACACTAGACTGCATGAAGTACCACTGAGTCATAGTAAACATACAACAAATTGGTGCTGCAATCAATATATCATGCATCAGAATGAGTGAATGTAAAGAACAAATAGGAATGCCATAACACAAATCCTGTTCTGTGGATCCTTACCAGCAGTTCTTGTGGAATTGCATTACATGACTGTAAAAAGAGAACCAGCCATACTAGCAGGAAATAATGTTACAGCAGCACTTAACAACCCCCACACAGTATCATAGTAGGACAAACACTAGCATATCTGATTTGGGCAGAGGCCATACTTTGCAACTGTGTCTACATTTCAGGCATGTCCCTGATTTTGAGACATGTTTTAGCTGTGTCACTCTGAATCCCTCTGAAAGCTACTGACGTTAGTCAGAAAGGTGGTGAATTACACTTAATGAATAATGACAATAAGTAATAGTTAGACACCGCTTGTACTTCAAGAAATGTGTATTAAGCCATATGCTCTGTTTCTCTCAAAGTCCCAACTTAATATCTCTAATATTGTAAAGGTGTACCTCACTTCTACCTACTTTTCCCTGAGTCTGTTCAAATATGTACCTGAGTGTTTGAGAGGCCTGGCAGAGGCAGAAACACACAGGCATATCAGCTATTTTGCTGTTACACACTGTGCAAATAGCTTTGGAAGGAGTTCCAGAAGCATACCCTTATGTAGGAGTACAACAGTGAAATACCAAGGGATGTAGCCATGTACTGGTAGCAACCCACTGTGACAATGCCATTGTTCCAGTGCTGAAAAAACTGGTATGGTGCAGAGACAAAGAATAACAGGCTAACCTCTGGCTACCATCTGGATAGGTCCACATTTGTGAGCTACACAGACAGACTACTTGCCTTGGTAAACTAACGGGTACACAGCAACCCTTTAAGTCCAGCAAGATAAAGTTCACACATTAATACATAATGCTCTCTGTCCTTCTGCACCCCTACCCAAATGTACAATAAACCTGTGTGTTCAGGGTCTACCAAGGATGTAGGTAGGCATAGTCAGTACTGAAATTTGATCATTTTTCTTGTGCAGCCTGTGCTAATGTCAGCACTAAAAAAGCAGAAACTGTTCAAAAGTGCTAAATTAATATTCACAGTATAGCAGTTCACAAACAGTTCATGTGACAAATGAATACATATCAATAACTACTTTTGTATGGCAGTTAATTGTATAAGTAGAAAAGAAACCACATAAACCCATGTATCTTGCTTTAGTATTTGTAGGGGTGATTACAAATCTACACTGACAACTGTGTTGTGGAAGTGGCAACATTCAGGTCTGAGTACAACATTTAAATCTCTGGCTACACCCCTAGCTTCACATATAAGAAGTATACCAACCTTCTGACTTACACAACAGTATCCACAGCAAACAAGAATGGGCCCCGCTTTGAAAAGCTGAAAGGGCTATGCCTACCTGACATAGCAATATATAGCATTGGGTTGCTATGACAGTGAGTACTGTAATTACCACACAGCAGGCTTGATGCAATTACAAAATGGTGGCCACCAATTGGTGCAGAGGCCATCACATGCACATGTGCAGATACCTATAAAAGCAGGCTGTACCTGCTGGCCACACATGCAATCATCACATTGCAGACACTGAGAGAGAGACACACACACACAGAGACAGAGTCAGAGAGAGAAAGAGAGCCGCACACCCCCACCCACACCAGTGGAAAAAAAAATGAAAACAATAAACATCTAAAATAAAGCCAAAGATACAACAAAGTGAAAACTACAAACATATACAAAGGAAAGGTATGTAACAGATATGTATTTATTGGCATGTAGTGGATGTATTTGAAGACTATTTTACATACTTTGAAACATCAATATGTGGCAGCAGTACGTATCTATGCACAGATGCCTTGCATAACTACTGCCATGGACAAATCAATGTGTAGCTGTGTGCAGTGGGACATAACTGTGATATATGCAGCTCAGCATTAAATGTCAAACATCTGAACCATCTGAAACTTCAAAGAACAAAAAACAAACTAGAGAAAAAAAAACACTCTTGCAGGTCCAGCCCCTTCACACTCCTGGATTCAAACAAATGGATGCAAGGATCTTTGTAATCCACAGGTTATGTTGTAAGACAAAACTCCAATGAACGAAAAAAACAAACTGAAATTTTATTAAGCTTAAAAACAAGCTTTTCGTCGGTGCTCTGCACCAACTTCCTCAGAAAACAAACAGCACTGAACATTAGTCTCACTATAAATACATCACTACTCAACTCAGATGCGCCCCCTAACGGCTTCCCTATAAAAAGACACATAATAACACTTTAAAATTTTTTTAAAAATTTTTGCTAAAAGACAGCCAAATTATTCAGCAATTTGATATCTACTGTTCTTATCTGCCGTCAATGCTGGTAAACCTATGGTGCTCCAAATATTAAATTGGAAGACCACCATGGATACATATAAATACAAATGGTCTAAAATATCAATAACCACAACAAAATAATATGCATAAATAGATATTAAAACTAAAAAAGAAGTTCCACTAATATTAAGATAACCATTGATATGGACATAAATATGAAGTTAAAGGTGAGGGAGAAAAATAATAGTAAAACACAGAAATGATATATGTGTTCCCGGGTGGCATTTAGTGACTCCGGGGGGGGGGTTGAGGGTTTTACCTCGCTAGGCTTCTCAGTTTGAGGAAGCAACTGATGGAAAGCATACTGTTAAGTCCAGGTGGATGATAGGCTTCCAGCTTTAGTTGCCACATCAACTCCTTGCATTCTAGTCTTAAGGAATCAGGTCCCCCCGTTGACTCTTGATTTAACTGGTCAATCACTAAAAATGAAAATTCATGACCTGGGTTGTCTAATATGTGTTTGGCCAAAGCATTATTGACCTTCCCATTCCTGATAGCATATAAGTGCTCGTATTCCCATTCTTGTAGTTTCCTATCAGTCTTGCCGATATAGAATCCTGGGCAAACTGAACACTGAGCTAAATATACCACCCAGTTACTGGCACAATTGAATCTTCCTTGAATAAGATACTTCTTGTCCTTAATGGAAAATGCTGAACTCGCTTTGATGTATCTGCAGTGCCTACATATGTTACATTTGAATTTCCCAAATCTGGGGGAGGCCCCTGCGACTTTGGACTCCAGGATGTTTTTGATGTTGAGGCCCCCCCCTGAAGATGACCTTAGGGGGCGATACAACTCCAAATGCTCCTGTTGACTCGGTGGTTAGTAAATGCCAATTTTTCTTTATGATGGCCACAATGTCCATTGCGTCCAGGTTGAATGAAATTACAAAAGAGCAATTGAATGTGTCAGACTCACTAACGGTGCGAGGTAAACCAAAAAAAAAACACCCTCCAGATTCCCCAAAATGGGGCGGAAGTGGCCATTGGCCCTCTTCCCCTGCACTTCTAAACTCAATTCTGCAATGAAATTGGCGGGCTACCCTCTGCTGATAAACATGCCAAAGATGAACTTACACTCCTCATGAAATTTCTTGTCATCTGATATCATACGTGCTGCTCGAACAAATTGACCTTTCACAATAGCCCTCTTTTGGTATAATGGATGTTCACTGTCAAAATGTAAATAAGAATTCGAGAAAGTTGGCTTCTGATGTATACTGGCCACGAAGCGACTTAAGCTCATATCTTTCTCTAATTTGATGTCCAAGTAGGTAATCTTTTCGATGGAAAATTCTGATGTGAATTTCAAAAATTCTATGGAGCCGTTAAAAAACTACACCAAGTTGTTGACATCATCTAGAGTACCATGAAAGATGACAAAAATGTCATCCAAGAACCTAGTGTACAATGCTACCTTCTCTTGGACCAAAGGATGGGGCAAAACAAACATCCTCTCCCAGTGGATCATAACTAAAATGGCCACACTGGCTCCACAGGGTGATCCCATAGGGACCCCAATTAATTGGCGAAACCACCGGTTATTGAATGTGAAAAAGTTGCTGGTAAGAATAACCTCCAATAACTCGCTGACCATCGCAACTTCATCTGCTGGGCCATGATGGAAACCATTTCCAAATGGATCCACTCAACCGCCTCCAAGTGTGGGATTGATGAATACAGGTCAACCACATCAATGGTCAAGAAAATGCAATCAGTGTTAAATGGGACAGAGCCCACTTTTTCCAGGAATGCCCAAGAATCTCTCGAAATGTATTGAACTCTGTCCACATACTTCTTGAGAATTTTGTCTACCACCTTAGCCGCTGCATACGTGATGCTTCCTCTGGCACTGACCAGTTGTCGCATAGGTGGGTCATTAATGTTCTTGTGTATCTTGGGGTTCCCAAACAGCACTGGAATTTTAGGTGATACTACATAAACAAAGTTGTATACATCCACATCCATGATACCATTAATGAACATCTCCTCAAAAAATGACCAGATGTGGCACAAGCTGATGTTCAACTCATTCTTTGAAACGTCCTGATAAGTATCAGAAGATAGAATAGCCAACATCCTGTCATTATAGTCGTTCATGTCCATAACCACCAATCACCACTCCTTTATCGGGTTGCATAAGTCTGACTGATGCAAACCTAAGTGCCTCTAACAAGGTCCTCTCCTCCTTGGTGGTATTAAAATGAGCTTGACGCCTTGAATTGAGGAGGTGGCAGATGTCAAGATCACACAATTGTTTGAAAAGTCCGACTGCTGGAAGTAAAGGCAGATTAAAAGTACTTGGTATGTGGTAAGGGTTCTTACGTTTTTGGGAATCCCCCAACAACAGTGACAGGTTCAACTTTCTCACGAAAAATTTCAAGTCCAAAATAGTCCTCGCAACCCCAGCTCTACAGGAGGGTACAAAAGTTAATCCTTTAGCCAAAACGTCCACTAGAGGTTGAGAAAAGACAAACTGTGAAAAATTGTAAATCTTGAAATCTTTACCCGTGTTGTAAAGAATTTCCAAAGGTTGCTTAGGGGATACCAGTGGGGTAGCTAAACCTAGATCTCTCAGTTCCTCCTGGTTTTGTATCTGTTCCTTGTCATCCGACCCGACTGTGGCTGGGGAGATGAGTCTCGGGCTTGAAAATTTTCGTCATAGTTATTGAGGGTCGGATCTTCCTGGCTCGCGCCCGCTCCATTACTCATGACCCCTTCCATTGGAATTCTCTGGTTTGTTCGCCTCAATGGGGATCCATTCTCTGATTCATGGGGGTGCATGGGTTGACCATTAGTCTCTGAGCCGGGCAGCGACCCCATGATGGTTCTACTATTCCCTAGAAAATTCCCTTGGGATTTAGGGGGTTTAGGGTAGGCTACCCCCTCTTTGTAGGCTTTTATATCCCTCTGGAGTTTCTTTACTTTAGTTAAAGTGGTCTTGGAAATGTGTTGGTTGATACTGGTAAAAACTCTTTCATATTCATAACGATATCTGAAAAAATCACATGCACATGTGCAGATACCTATAAAAGCAGGCTGTACCTGCTGGCCACACATGCAATCATCACATTGCAGACACTGAGAGAGAGAGACACACACAGAGACAGAGACAGAGTCAGAGAGAGAGAGAGACGCACACCCCCACCCACACCAGTGGAAAAAAAAATTAAAACAATAAACATCTAAAATAAAGCCAAAGATACAACAAAGTGAAAACTACAAACATATACAAAGGAAATGTATGTAACAGATATGTATTTACTGGCATGTAGTAGATGTATTTGAAGACTATTTTACATACTTTGAAACATCAATATGTGGCAGCAGTACGTATCTATGCACAGATGCCTTGCATAACTACTGCCATGGACAAATCAGTGTGTAGCTGTGTGCAGTGGGACATAACTGTGATATATGTAGCTCAGAATTAAATGTCAAACATCTGAACCATGTCATCTGTGTTCTGTACAGTAGTGTGGACAATGGCTATTTGCTGGTATATGACATGTGGTGGTTAAACGCTGTGGGTGTGATTTGTCAGGTTTGCAGTGTCACAGCCAGTGAGGCCTGCTAAAGCCACATGGGCTGAGAACACCTTCAATGCATTTTGCACAAGACTGTGCAATACCATTACATAACTGTATACCTCCCCAACTTTGCTTAATTGATATTCCCACCATGACAGGTGGACTGTATATGTGCCTATATGTATATCTATATGTACACCAATGGATCTTTGTATGTATGAGTATATATATATATATATATATATATATATATATATATATGTATATATATATATATATATATATATATATATATATATATATATATATATATATATATATATATATGTATATATATATATATATATATATATATATATATATATATATATATATATATATATATATATATATATATATATATATATATATTCACATATATAAAATATATATACACACACACATATATATATATATATATATATATATATATATATATATATATATATAGGCAGAGA
Organism: Protopterus annectens; assembly: GCF_019279795.1. NCBI lineage: Eukaryota > Metazoa > Chordata > Ceratodontiformes > Protopteridae > Protopterus > Protopterus annectens. The sequence continues at coordinate 1,035,797,487 of NC_056725.1, forward strand.
GAGACAGAGTCACATTTACTGCGACATATGCCTGGTGACAAAGCCATGGCCTCAAGCTCAATGTCTAAAATACATTTGCATCCTTTGGCTAAAAACTCTGTACCCATGAACTACCACATAGGTGGTAGTCAACATAGCACTGACAGTATGATAAGAGACTATGGGATACAGGTGGACAGTAGTCTCACCCTTGATAATCACAGTGCCACACTAGTCATGTGATCTGTCCACATGGCACACCTCATCACAAAAGCTGTGTCATCCCATGAAAAATAGGTCAGTGTTCCCCTCTACTCATCACTCACAAAACCCATTATAGAGTACAATGCCCCTTCTGGTATGTACCTCACAAGACATCTACAGTAACTGGAAAGGCCACAGACATATCTCACAAAGAGTAATACTGTCCTCAAACAGGTGCCCTATGCATACTGTCTCACCAAACCACAGCTACACTGTGTTGCATACCGGCAACCCAGAGGTGACCCCTGCCCAATATACAAAGCTATGTCAAACCCAGAGCTGTTGTACATGCTCCACATAAACAGATCACTATCCCTACATGCTACATGCTCTAGGGACCTAAAGCTTGTCACCACAATAGACAGAACATGCTGGAGGGATAGATTCCTATCTCAGAGAGATCCCATACTGTGGAACAAACTACCTAGCAATAGCAAACAAAGCTCCTGAGTAGCACCCGTCATGAATAGTCTTGATGATTGGATGTGAGATAGGAATTACACCCCAGGAATCACCTCTGTGGCTCTGCTTGACAGGGACACATGGAACTAAATTGCTTGGGTGTCAAAGGCCAGGGTACTGTCTGGCTAGGCTTCTATAGGCCCTAGGGCCAATAGCCTATGACCTACCTATGAACCAATACACATCCACATGTACTTGTTGCAATAATTGCTATGTGAGGTTGACTGAGTGTGATGGTGAATGTGTTGGTGAATGTGTCACAGTTAATAACTAACAAAATATACCCAATGGATATAAAACTTGTACAATAAACAGAACCATGACCAACCAAGTATTTCCGAAGCATTTTTAATGATCCACACACTAAGCGCTTTCACCATCAACAAATAGCATCATCAGAGTGAATGGAATCAAGTTAAACCAATGCTTTATAAATATCATTAAAAATGCTTTGGAAATACTTGGTTGGTTGTGGTTCTGTTTAATGTGTCACAGGTGTGTATATGTGGGAGAGCTTAGTGGGAAATTGTTTCTGTCATGGTATTATGTGTCCTAGCTCTGATCCCAGCAAAAGATGTGTATGCTAATGCTAGCCAGAAAAAGCAGTATGGCATACGGTCCGATGTAGTCCCCTTGTGTTAACTGGGGTGTGCCACTGGAGGATGAAGCAGTACATGTATGCTCATTGATTGGCAATGCTGGTGAATCAAACCCCTGTATGAACTGTAGTACTACCTGAAACTGTAGGTCTAAACAGCACAGTATGGTTTATGTCTACATTGCTTGGAAACACTGTTCTGTGTGTTCCCTGTAGTCCTCACAGATTACATACCTCAGGTATAAGGGTTTGTAAGTACTGATACACAGTAGTGTATGGTACACACGTAAAGCTCATCTGTGTTGCTATACCTCTGTGTCCTGTATGTATGTCTGATGTGTGTGAGGGTATGCCTGTAACATGCCCCGGTCATATGTGTGTTACAGGATATAAGTGTGTATCTAGCAACATGTATAGTGTAGTACAGCAGTATGCCTCCTATATTCACGAATGTGCACATATCGTAGGCAGAGGTTTTCCATCAACAACTAGTGTGGTATACTGGTAATACTGTAACTGGACTTTACAATCATTGCAATGGATTACATATTTCGTTATGCATTAGCTGGATATATACCTACTGTAGCTAGGTGGTGCATTGTGTCGCATACAGTGTGCCATGTACTGTTGCATAGTCTTACATAGTGGTTTATGTTTGTTGCTGTGCAGAAAATGTTTTAATATGTACAGCGTGTCAGGCAGTGTCAGTCAGTTGTGGGTTGAGCAGTGATATGTGTTATTGAAAGTGTGTATCCTTTGATAGACAATAGATTGCTAATTATGGCAGTTCAGTGATATCTGTACTGTAGAATGTAAAGTGTGCCATATGATATGCTCACATATATTGTTTTCTTGTCTTCCAGGGACATGTCCCACCATCGCAATCCTGCATACAGCCATGCAGAGGATGAGATTCTAACAAACTGTTTCATTGAACAGTACAACCTGCTCTTTTCAAGAACTAGTAAGGACAAGCATGAGCGGACTGCGCTGTGGCAAGATGTTGTCTGTAGGATAAATGACATAGGCATGTATAACTGGACTTATGAGCAGGTATGACATCACTGCAGTGATTTACTCAGACATGCCCGGCAGCGTGCATCTGATGTCCGTAGGCAACAGCTTGCCACAGGTGGTGGGGTTGCCACTCATCCCCCCCTCACCAGAGTGGAGGAGCTGCTCCTGAGCCTGGGGGCTCCTGGCCAACAACAACAACAACAGCACACATGCATCATCATGGAGTCCGGAGCCCCCCAGCAAGTTCACATGGAGCGTGCAGGTAAGTTGGCTTATCTGTAGACTACTGCTACCTCTATTGTTAGATCATGCATATGTGAGATGTGTACTGTGTAGTTAGAAGATGTGGAGCCTGGTGTTGTTCAATACTGATAATTTGGAACATGATGTGTAGGCCTGTGACCGTCAACCATTGTACTACTGTAAGATTGTAAAGCCACAGTAGCAATGCCATAGTTGTTGCCACTGACAAACTGTTTCATATCCTTGTAGGTCCCTCTGGTGTGACAGCAAGGCAGCAGACCCATGCTGGTGAATATGTTCTACATTTAATATTGCTAATAAAATGTGCATGTCATAGGTGAGGTGTAGGCCATGTACACATGTAACACACTTACGCATAATGCATGCTGTGCATGTTTGCTGTGAGACTATGCACATCTCAGTAACATGAGTGGCTGCCTCAAACACATGCAATACACAGATCATCCCAAACAATTGTGGCTGCACTATAGTGGACATTGGATAGGCAGTCAATACACATGCACATGACATACACAACTCCGTCATATGCAGTACATGTTAATATGCTACACATGGCATATTCAGACACACGCTGTAAGGTCACACTCCAGTATCCCAAATGTCATCCACACAGCACACATAATATACCTGAGGGGTAGAGGCCTATCATGTGGGAGTGCGACACTCTCCAACATGCAACACATTCATGTTAGGCAATGCTCCCTATTGGGCACCTTACAAACCCATGTAACAAGTGGCTGTGAAATGGTGAATGTAGCCATGGTAGTGCAGTTCCAGTACAGCATGGTATGTGCTGGTCTGGCACACATTAGTAGCCTTGAGTGACTAATGATGCTGTGTGATGATGGCTCATGGTACTACACCCCATCCAGTTACAGTGACCACGGTACCACACATAGCATTAACTGCTACGCACCTCAATGTTGTTTGTGTGCAAACATATGCACCGATACACATTATGCATAGCAGTCACCATTTGTACAAAGTGACACATATATGTCATGTAATGCTATTGAGTGTATAGGTCACATAACACACACTGTGTATGTGTGAAGTTTAATGTTGCAGTTGTGTTGTAGCATGCCATGTCATGGCTGGCACTGGCATGTCCACAATATGTCCTACACTCACCATAACCACTGTACAATGGCTATGTTGAGCAATGGTATTCCATCAGGTATACATGCACCACTCATCCTGTGTGTATACATAGCATGCATGTGCTAATCCTGTGTCCACAATCATCTGCTAAAGACACAGATGCACTAATCAGAAATGGATATCTATGTGACACACAGATACCTGTGAGTATACCTGTGAGTGATGGGGCACAAGACATTGCAGAGCTTTTATGACTTGCACAGCAATGTTGTTTCCATGTACACATTACGTTCCAGGGTGAGGCCGATCACTGAACAACAACACACATGCATCAAATCCATGTATACTGTTATTAGCAAGGGCTGTCTACACACGCACTGCATGCTGTTGAGCAACACACGTCCTGCATGCTGACAAGTGTGATATAACTGTTTGCCTTGTGATACTGTACCCCACCATCACCCACTATTGAGTATGTTCTGGATTGCTGGTGGTGTGTGTGTGTGTGTGTGTGTGTGTGTGTGTGTGTGTGTGTGTCTGTTTTAGTGAGGAGTGCATTTGTGTGCATGTGTGCATGTGTGCATGTGTGCATGTGTTCATGTGTTCATGTGTGCATGTGTGCATGTGTGCATGTGTTCATGTGTTCATGTGTTCATTTGTGCCCGTGTGCATGTGTGCCAACATCATGTACAGGTCGTAAAGTGTGTTTCCTGTCTTCCTCTCACAGGTGCTGACTCTGGGCTGGTTCAATGCAGCGGGCAAATCAATGTAACTGAGCAAAATAGTGATGATGATGATGATAGGTGTGTTAAGGCACAGGCATGTTTGCCAGGGTCTGTCGTTGGGCTGGCAATCAACAGTACACAAGTGTCCACATGATCCATGCACACAGTCATACTGCCAATACATCCATCACCAATGCCCTTAGCTGAGGGACAGCATGCAGCCAGCATTGGCCAGGACAGTGTGGTATCCATGGCACATGCATTCCAGCACAGCAGCCATACCCAGATGTCTGGAAGGATACCACATAGGCAGATTCCATGGGTTCTCGACGGAGCACTGCTGCTAATCATGCCACTGGCAGATGTGCCACAGGTCTGACAACATCATGCATGTTCCAGGCTGTCATGGAGGCCCAGGCACGTATGGAACGGTACACCAGACAGGGACTTAGAGCACAGAGGGCGCACAACACCTCCATAATTGACAGTATCTGTGACCTAGCAGGTGCCATCCGTCATTACACTGAGGTCACAGATAGACGTTGGGAAGAGACATTAGATGTACTTCGCAATGTCATGTCCATGTGTCAGAACAGTCCGGGACGGTTGAGTCGTCGACTTGGACGTATGCCAGCAACATCAGCAACTGGCAGTTGCCACGGATGTCCCACAAGTCACAGCCATTCCCGTAGTGCCAGTACCAGCTCCAGCACTGTTGGGGGTGGGCTGTCGATAGAACGTCCTAGAAGACCACGTGCACGTGGCTCTGGACAGTTCCAGCAGGGACCTGGGTCCAGTGTACATCCATCTATCTCTGAGGATAGTTCCCAGTCTGGCTTAGTACCTGATAGTAAACCACGATACCACACCAAGAACTTTATTAGATAAAGCTTTCGGGTCTACACCCTTCATCAGTATGAGTCATTACAAAAAAATCAACATTTAAATAGGAGAATATAAAATCACATGCTTCATCCCATCCCACTACCTAATTAACAATCAAAACTAAAAGTAATACACAACTCATAAAGGTTTATATAAAAATACTAAAAAGAAGACAAAAATCTTACTTTACATAAAACCTCTTCTGTTCAAAATAAGACATAAAAATTATTAATAACTTATATAAACAATATATAAGTATTTAATATATCTATACACAAAAAAGAAGTCACTGATAGCATCTAACAGGCTATGATGTACTACATCAGGTGGTAAAAACTTGTCATAACCTATTAAAGCCTCTCTCTCTGCCTTTTAACTAATACTGGCTTCAAGCTAACTGCATTATTCAAGCCAGGGGGTACATCCGCCTGTAGCCTAATAATCCACTCTAATTCTCTCAACTCCAAAAAATTATTAATGTCACCTTTCCTTAAACTCACTTCCATTTTACTTAATACCCTAAATTTAAATACATGTTTTTCACCTTTTTCCATGGCATGCTTACTCAGAGCATTTGTCAATACTTTTCTTCTTATTTCGGATTTATGCTCCACTATTTAATCATCCCTTCTATTTTATTTTTCGTTTTAGTTTTAACCTGAAAATCTTTATAGCATATTTTCTGCTTCAGAGCTTCACAGCTCCTGTAAGCAAACCTTGGTTTATCACCTACAATTGATTTTATCTCAGGCATAGCTAATAAAATTGGCCAATTCCTTTCTATTATATCACACACACTCCATGTATTTACGTTGTATGTTGTCATATACCTCAAGGTTTCAACAACTGCAGGTGAACCATCATTTGTTTTCTCATTACCAACCACCAATATTGGTCTATATTTAGTCTGTCTACCCTCTATTACTTCTTCCCTTATCTTATTTATCATATGTTTAGAATAACCACTTCTCTCAAATTCTAATGACATAATTTCTACCTGTTCAGAAAAAACAACCTCAACTGTAGTCAGCTTACTCAATCTTATAAATTGTGCTTTAATTATTCCTTTACAAATATGTGGAGCATGCATACTGTCCCTATTCACATACCTCAAAAAACATTGTGTAGCAGAACTACTTCCAAAAGAGAACAGATGGTCTCAATATCTCTTCCAATCATCCTCACCTCTTTATTCAAAAAATCACGTATAGCATTAACCACATAATCATTGAGAATGACAGTGAAAAGTGAGGTGATATCCATAGTAACCATAATATATTCAGCCACATTATTACTCAACTGCCATTTATAAAGACTACATAAAAAATCATTCGTATCCTTTAACACTGTGGGACAGATATCCAAATATTTCCCCAAAGCCAGACCATCTGTTCTCTTTTGGAAGTAGTTCTGCTACACAATGTTTTTATTTTTGATGCACAACCTTTTCTGCAGCTTACAGGTGTGGCAATGGGCACTCCCATTGCCAACACGTATGCTAATCTTGTGCTTTATGAATGGGAGAAGAAAGTTATATTTGATGGAAGTAGTTACTCAAATGAGAAAGTGTTGTTCTACAAAAGATTTGTGGACGATTGTTTTATGATATGGAAATGGTCCCTATTGGAATTGGAAGCTTATGTACAATACCTCAATAGCTCAACTGACTTTCTAAAGTTTAAAATGGAGGCTTCAGTTAGTAGTATGAATTTCTTGGATGTAATGTTGTTTAAGGTTGATAGCAGATTAGAATCTAAGGTGTTGAGAAAAGAGGTAGATGCTTTGAGGTATGTGAATAGGGACAGTATGCATGCTCCACATATTTTTAAAGGAATAATTAAAGCACAATTTATAAGATTGAGTAAGCTGAATACAGTTGAGGATGTTTTTTCTGAACAGGTAGAAATTATGTCATTAGAATTTGAGAGAAGTGGTTATTCTAAACATTTGATAAATAAGATAAGGGAAGAAGTAATAGAGGGTAGACAGACTAAATATAGACCAATATTGGCGGTTGGTAATGAGAAAACAAATGATGGTTCACCTGCAGTTGTTGAAACCTTGAGGTATATGACAACATACAACTGAAATACACGGAGTGTTTGTAATATAATAAAAAGGAATTGGCCAATTTTATTGGCTATGCCTGAGATAAAATCAATTGTAGGTGATAAACCAGGTTTGCTTACAGGAGCTGTGAAGCTCTGAAGCAGAAAATATGCTATAAAGATTTTCAGGTTAAAACTAAAACGAAAAATAAAATAGAAGGGATGATTAAATGTTACAGTTGTTCCTGTTGCAATGATTTATATGAAGGAGACATTGAATTTCAACATCCAACAACAGGAGAAGTTTTTGCTGTAAAAACATTAACTGCATGTAATGAGGAAAGGATTGTGTATCTAGCTACGTGTACCTTATATACATTGTTCTATGTGGGCAAAAAGATCAGAAAACTAAGAGAGAGAATAGTGGAGCATAAATCTGAAATAAGAAGAAAAGTATTGACAAATGCTCTGAGTAAGCATGCCATGGAAAAAGGTGAAAACATCTATTTAAATTTAGGGTATTAAGTAAAATGGAAGTGAGTTTAAGGAAAGGTGACATTAATAATTTTTCGGACTTGAGAGAATTAGAGTGGATTATTAGGCTACAGGCGGATGTACCCCCTGGCTTGAATAATGCAGTTAGTTTGAAGCCAGTATTAATTAAAAGGCAGAGAGAGAGGCTTTAATAGGTTATGACAAGTTTTTACCACCTGATGTAGTACATCATAGGCTGTTAGATGCTATCAGTGACTTCTTTTTTGTGTATAGATGTATTAAATACTTATATATTGTTTATATAAGTTATTAATAATTTTATGTCTTATTTTGAACAGAAGAGTTTTTATGTAAAGTAAGATTTTTGTCTTCTTTTTAGTATTTTTATATAGACCTTTATGAGTTGTATATTACTTTTAGTTTTGATTGTTAATTAGGTGGTGGGATGGGCTGAAGCATGTGATTTTATATTCTCCTATTTAAATGTTGATTTTTTTGTAATGATTCATACTGATGAAGGGTGTAGACCCGAAAGCTTTATCTAATAAAGTTCTTGGTGTGGTATCGTGGTTTAGTTGAATTTTAGCAGTAACACCTATTGTTGTTTTACTTAGTACCTGATAGTGTCAGTAGCATCCCTGCAAGGCACAGGTACCGTATCCATGGTCAGAGACGGTGATCTGTAAAGCCTGGCAGGTACAGTCTGTCACTGTCCCACACATACCCGTATATGGCAGCCACATGGTGGAACTATGTGCATGCAGACACACAAACACAGGAACCTGACTCCTAGGGCTAACACATACCCGCACACATTACATCAACATTGGCCCATAGCACTACTCTTGCCCCACACACACACACACACACACACACACACACACACACACACACACACACACACACACACACACACATACATGTCGATTGGATGGCTCACTGTAGTCCTCTGGCAAACCAACAACACACCTTGTGCATATGATGAAACCTGTGCCACCTCCTGTCATCTGTAACATCGATGCAGGAACAGGCTGCCATGGTGCTGATGCACAGAGTGACTTTATAGCACTACAGCAATGTTACCATATTGTCAGCAGTAGAGTGTAATGATATGCTTGAAGGTGTAGCTGAGCAGGCATGATGCATTAAAACTATGAATGTCATGGTAGTATTGTATACACCAGTGTTAGTTAAAGTAGTGTATTGTCTGCCCACGTACCACTTGGCTGATGTGTGTAGTATTGGCAGCATGTGTTAGAGAGTGGACAGTATGTGTGGGATGTGTGTAGACAGATTTTCAGGTGTACATCTGTGAACATGGTGGAGGTGCACTGTCTGCATGTACGTGCATAGTGGACACATGGGCAGGGTGACATGCCCTGTATTACACAGTAACACTACATAGTTTATATTGTTGGCCAGTATGCATTGTACTACACACATTTCTGAACCTGACTACACGTGTGTATGACATGGTTTGACACTGTGCTGTGAGTGATACTGTTACTATCTGTCATTGTTCTGCATTCTGGTAGTACACATAACTTCAACAGCCTGACCATAACCAATCATTAGATGATGTCTTCACAACTGACACACAGCTGTAGGACACACAGCAAAATTTGCATCCTTCAGGTACTATACTATGCCAGTAACCAGTGGTATTCATCTGCACCCATTACTGAGATCACTCCTGTCTGGCATATAGCTCTCTTAGGTATGAGCAATCACAGTAGGGATATGTCCGTCCACATCTGGTAATGCATACTGTGGCCTATAATGGATTCTCCAGAAGACACACACATCCTCCACAAGGGTACCATACAAACAGATAACTGTTGTCAAACCCATGCTGTAAAGCTATTATCCAGACTAAGCATAGTCATCCACCTTTACGGAATATAGTATCCCCATAGTACCACATAGGTAGTAGCTACCAACATGATGAACAGGTACCAATGTGTACATGCAACCAAGTGTTATGTCATCTCTCCTTTAATAATCACATTTCCTAAGATTTTTTGAAATACCTTGGTGAATCACATAAGCAATAAGGGGTTTGCATACATATCCACAACGGTTGTTGTACATCTATAATGAATAGCCATCATTGACAGACTTTGCTGCATTAGAACCGGTCTAACATATACCTCGGCCATAAACCCTCACTCACACAATACAATAGTAACAGTAATGAGTGTGTGTGACACAGATGACCTAGACCAGGGATCACTGCAGTGGTTGGCCTTGTCACAAGCATACAGATGTGACCTAAGGTCTGTGAAGCAGCAGCACAGTCTGGCAAAGATGACAGTTGTGTCCTTGGAGAAAGCAGGGTTCACACACATGCAAAAATTTAGGTAACATGTACGTATATGTATTTGCCACACAGCTACCTCACATGTGCAATGCATACTGACATGTCATACAGTAGTAAAAGCAAAACCCACTACACATTGACCACCAGTGCCACACACACTCACCAAGTGCAGGATTCAAAGCCCTACCTAACTACTTTGTGATACTAGAGCAGTACACATTAACATGGCATGCTATACACATTCCTGGGATGTCTTTTTTCCACAGGTATATTTGAAGGATGGTGACATCATCAGACCTGACAAAGATTAGTATACCACTTTTAAGGTGTATGAGTACTCTCCAAAAAGGCTGCTCCTCTCCAAGGTGATCACACACACACTTGTCAAGTGCAGGATTCAAACCCCTACCTAACTGATTTATAATACTAAAGGAGTATGCATTAACACAACGCACTATACACATTACTGCTAGTTTTATTTTCCACATATATATGTGAAGGATGGTGACATCATCAGACCTGACAAAGATTAGTATACCACTTTTAAGGTGTATGAGTACTCTCCATAAAGGTTGCTCTTCTCCAAGGAGATCACACACAGACAGACACCCACACATTTGTCAAGTGCAGGATTTAAACCCCTACCTAACTGGTTTATGATACTACAGGAGTACGCATTTACACGATGCGCTATACACATTACTGTGAGTTCTATTTTCCACAGGTATATTTGTAGGTTGGTGACATCATCAGACTACACAAAGTGGGTTACATTAGGTGACATTGGGTGGGCTACATAGAAGGAATGTCTAAACACTTTGGCCATGTGACCATCAAAGAAGAGTGTACCATCTAACTGTGTCCTCAGGGCCTTCATGACTTTCTCCATACATACTGGAGTACCACCTATGTGGTAATTTGTTTGCACTTCGTTTTAGCCAAAGGGGATGACTATGCATTCTTTGCCATTCTTCTTGGGGCATTGTTTTGACACCAGGTATCTGTCTCTGTCAGCCCCTTCTGGAGGATGTGTGTGCCAGCCATAGAGTCGATTATGGACCACAGTTAGCAGTCATCTGCAAACCTGTTCAGCCATACTCCTCCCATGCTTGCCTGTACCTCTGAGCAGTGTCTACTGAACAGGTGGGGACCCAGGGCCAGGACCTGTGGGATGCCATTTGTGACTGTCTTAGAGTCGGACATGGCACCCGCAACTCTGAACATGTGTGTTTGATCTGTGAGCCACTTGGCCACACATCCTGTGACATAGCTGTTGATGTTCAGACTGGTAAGTGTGTCCATGATGACAGAGTGGGGAATGGTGTAAAATGTCCTTATTGAGGCCCAGGTGGGCTGTGTGGACTACTTTCACCTCCATCTTTGTCCTTGGTAACTGTTTGTAGTAAGTCAACTATGTTTAGGAGACCGGGTCTGCCTTTAACAAGGTGGAGTTGTGTAGAGTCCAGTGTCTGGAGGTCCTCAATGTCACTGTTTATGGGTTCTATGACAATTTGCTCAATAGCTTTGTAGACCAGGCTGAGTAGACGTATAGGGCAATGGTTTCCAGGTACTGTTGTGGCACCCCCTTTGTGGGGCTGGATGACTGTTGGTGTATGCCATTCTTTGGGTACATACCCTGTGGTATGATTGAGTCTGGCCAGTGAATGTAGGTGAGGGTGTGTTTCCTTTTGGGCCTAGTGTATGACGCAGCCTGGGACACCATCCAGTCTCATTGATGCTGTGTTCTTGGCTTTGGAGAGGCCTGTCCTTACCTGCATGTCCATGACGTCTGGGGCTCTGCATCCTTCTGTGATGGACACAGGCCCTTTTGGGGGTGATGGGGGGAAATTTGCACTGAACTTGTCCCCCAGGATGTGGGCAATGAAAGTTGGTTCAGTGTATTCCTTGCCATTTGTCAGTAGCTGACAGCATATTTGGATGTTGACACCTACATGTGTGGTATAGCTACCGCAGGCTTTGTGGTTGTCATTCTTACAGTCCTTGGCATTTTGTCTTTTGAAAGTGTCCTTGAATTATTTTATGAGCGATCATTGCTTCTTACTTATAATGATCAGTGATGCCTTTCTTTTAGTGAAGTTGGCTCTATCAAGTGTTAGTTTCCTCCTTCTGTCGTCTAGCTTATTTATGGGCAATGACCACCAGATTGTTTTCTTATTTTTGGAGAAGTGCATCTTGGTTTTATTTGTGATGTCTCAATCCATGCATCCCTGTAGATGCTCATAGGATTCACTTGTAACAGATTCGGAAGATTGTATACCATTATCCTACAGCAATAGGTCTTTTGAACTTTACACTTTTGTCTTGGGACGTGTGCAGTTTGCTTTTGAAAATGTCTTCACAGTGGTTTCATTGACTGTGTGAGGGGGCGGGGTGTGGATGTCCAGTGTGATTACTTTATGATCTGATATTACCAGTGAGGGCTTTATCTCTGTTGTGGAACACTGGTATCCCATGTTGGTGATGAGCATGTCCAGTATGGTGTCACCTCTAGTGGGCATGGTGACCAGCTGTTCCAGGGTGTTAGAGCTTTTAAACTGTAGGAAACATTGGGCAAAGGACATTGTACACAAGTAATTCTCACACTCACTGTTTGGGTAGTTGTAATCACCTCATATACTGGTGTTTGATAGGACCTCTATATTTTCCACTGTTCTCAAGAATACTGAGTGAGGTTCCTGTGACAAAGTAGATGATCTGTAGCAGGCTACAATCTGATAAGTAGCTTTGCCCAATGTTAGTTGCACTTGCATGATCTCCAAGCCCTCATGCTGTGCCACTAACCTGAAGGTGTGGGTATCTATACGGTAAATTGGTACACCCCTTCCTTTTGTATTTCACTCATGGTTTTGGGTCCGAAGGTCAGAGGGATTGTGAGTGTTTTATGTGGAGCATGTCCAGCAGCTCTGCATTTGACATAGCTTTGTATGTTAGGCAGTTAACACATCTGAGTATGTGATATGCAAGGGAGTACAGATGTAGCATTTTGAGATGGTCTGTGTATGGCATGTATTTCTGGCCGCTAATGCTCTTTGTGAGGTATTGCTGCAGGCTTCACAGTTGTTGTAGTTGTCTTGTGAGGTACATAGCAAAAGTGGCATTGTACTCTATTATAGTTCTAGTGAATGATGAGTAGTGAGGAACAATGTCCTCTTCTATCCTGCATGAGACACATTTTGTGATGTGGTGTGCCACATAGCAGGGTTTCCTGACTACTGTGGGGATGTGATTATCACACTTGTGTCCAGTGTATACCTGTGACCCAAGGTCCATTGTCACACTGTCAGTATTAAGTATACTACCACGTATGTTGTAGTTCTTGGCTACAGAGGTTTTAACAAAGGGGATGACAATGCACCTTTTGCCATTGAGCTAGAGCCCATGGCTTTGACAACAGCCATCTGTCTCAGTGAGGCCCTTTTGTAGGATGTCCACATATTTAGTGTTTACAATTATGGCTCCTAGTTTGCAGTCCTCTGGTAACTTCAGTAGCCACAGACCTTCCATGTTAAAGTTTACTTCAGGGAAGTAGATACTAAACAGGACAAGACACAGGACTGGACCTTGTGGTACTGCACTCATCACTGATCCAAAGTCATACTTGGAGTCTGCTACTGTCACAGTGTGTGTTCTGTCAGTAAGCCTGTTGGCAACCCATCTTGTGACATAGCAATTTATACCTAGTTTAGTGGGTTTATCTATCTTTTCAGAGTGTGGGGTGGTGTTGTAAGCTGTGGCAGGATCAACATAGGCTGTGTGAACCACCTTACCATTGTCGACAGTTCTGTTGACTGCTTCAATGTCATCTATCAGGTTTAGGTGACATGATCTGCATTTTACAGACCCAACATGGTTGTGATCCAGGGTTTTTGGGATTACAAATGTAATTGTTTATATGTTGTATGATGATACATTCCATGGCCCTGAAGAGTGGGCTCATCGGGCTAATGGGGCGCTAGTTCCTGGGGTCCATGGTGTCTCCACCCTTGTGTAGTGGGATAACCATCACTGTGCACCATTCAACAGGCACAAAGCATGAGGTGAGGCTATGACTGCACATGGTACGTCAGTGTGGTGCCTGTTCATTCTGTGGTTTGTGTGGAACACAGCCTGTGAAGTTATCTGGTTCCATGGCTGCTGTGATACTGGCTTTGGAGTGTGTTTTTTACCTGTACAGCTGTGAGGACAGCAACTTTGCAGTCTTCCATTATAGAGGTGTGCTCTTTCATGGGTGAGAGGGGGGTACAGTTAACAGTGATCCTATCTGCCAGGATGTTGGCAATATCAGTTGGGTCTGTATATTTAGTGCCATTGAGCTGTAACTCAGTACAGATCTGAGTGTAGCCATGACATGGACCTGTCTGTTGGGCAGAGATCTCCTGAGTAGACAGTATGCAACAGAGTACAGATTGGGTTACATTCAGTCTTGTTGCATGGGGCAACTGTTTGAGGCCAGTAATATACTTGTTGGGTACTTCAGTGGTCTTTCTGGCTGTTGAACGTGCCTAGTCTGATTCATCGCAAGTGTGTTGTTTACTCTCTGATGGGTCTGATGACTGATGAGTACTGGAAACCTCCTATGACCTACATGCACAGACCTTGGCAGTTTATGTGAACACATAGCCTGATTTTCTGCCAACTTTGTGAATGTGTTTCTGGAAGTAGAGATGTCTATCCACATTTGTCCATAGATCCCTTATTATCACCTCCATATTTGGCATGTGTGTGAGCATGCCCAGTATGACCTTTCAGTATGTTGTTAAGTGTGTGAGCATGCCCAGTATGACCTTTCAGTGTGATGCTGAATGAAATCCACTACATTTGTTGGAGTGTGTGCGCATGCCCAGTATAGACATTTATACTATATGTGTATGGAAAGTCAAGCTGCATCGTTACAGCAGGGGTCACCTTTGTGTCATAGATCAACAGGGATCATGCTGTGCCTGCAGGGCTTCCATGAGACACTTTGCATAGACTTATCAACATTTCTACATACAGGGGGGACAGCTATTCTTTGTACATTTCTACCCAGGGGCACACTTGATTGTTAACGTGGGTGTACATAGGATGAGGGTTTCACCTGACACTTATACACACTTGCTATGCCTGCACTGCTATGTACCGTACACCATTTCAGTCTGTACTGTTGCCTATCATACTGGCTTGAGGCATACTACTGTGCTACAGATCCTAGCATCCAATTTCACATATATTAGATTGCGACTTCATAGCCTACACTACCCACATCACACCACCTGGCCTGATGTTCTCTGTCTACTTAGGCCTGTAGGGGAGGTTACCCATATGCCTCTTTAGGGACATGATACAGCATTTCTTTGTGTTTGCATTACTGTACAATTGTCCTGCTGTGTCTGAGTCACTGAAATGCTATCATGACTTAGTGGTTCAGTACTATGACTATAGTGCACAGTATCCTGGGTTTGAGCCCTGTCACTGCTTTTTATTTTCATGCTGGGCAGAGCAGACTGCTTAAGGAACAGTAAAGCAAATATGAGCATGTTTATCTGACTTTGCTCAACTTTGCACGACTTTGCCCAACCTTGCCCAACATTGATCAATGTTGCCCAACATTGCGCTAGTTAGCATGGGCAATTTTGTTTACATATACTAAATATTGGTAAATGCTGCTTAGCACTGCTTTATATTACTTAAAACATGGCAATCATGCCTCCGGTGGTGCTGCAGGGTTGCCTATGTCAGATGCACATACTACACTCCCTATACATGTTTGAAAACAGGTAGTGTCAAGTTAGGCATCCCTTTTATTTTATGTGCGAGTCAGAGAGAGGTATCATTTCCAGGGTTCATACTGAGCCAGTGTATGTGCTATGTATTGCCTCTTTGCCAAGGCCAAGGCATACTGGGCACGCCTCCTTCTGCCTACTGGGGCAGGCTCAGGTTGTTTCTCCTCCGAGTCATGCTGTGCCTGTGCAGGCCTTGGCAATGGTGGGGGGCTGTTTGGCCCTGCCCCTTGCTGTTCCTGCTGCAGCTGTTTTTGCAGGATCATATTGTGTAACATGGCACATACCATGACAATTTGGGTACATGTAGTTGGTGAGTACTGCAAGGCTCCACCGGATGTGTCCAGGCACCGGAACCGTGACTTGAGCATCCCAAACACACGCTCAATTACATTTCGTGTTTGTGTGTGTGCCTCATTATGAAGTTCTTGTTCAGGTGTGCGTGCATTTCTGATGAGTGTCATCAGCCACGGCTCCAGTGTGTATCCAGCATCCCCCACTAGGTGACAGTCAGGGATGTCCCCATTGGCAAATGTCTGGTACAGCCGCATCAGATGCCAGATATGGGAACTGTGGCAGCTTCCAGGGCAGCCAGCACACACGTTCAGTATTATGCCCTGGGCATCGCACACAACCTGGCAGTTGATGGAGTGGAAGCCCTTGCGGTTGATGTAGGCCCTACCCCACTCACTGGCTGGTGCTTTGATGTGTATGTGCGTGCAGTCAATTGCACCCACTACCTCAGGATATTCTGCTATTTGCTGGAAGAGACGCATATTGCTGAGCAATACCTTACAGGAATTGGGGAAATATACATGATCACAGACATGTGCTGACATGGCATTCAGGAACTGGTGCAGTACCCTGGATGCTGATGCCTGTGAAATCCCCATCATGTCATCAGTTGGTCTCTGGAAGGTACCTGTTGCTAGTATTCTTAGGCCAACACATACCTTGGTTTCCACTGGGATGGGTTCCCCTCTGTTGGTTCTGTGTGTGAGGTGTGGCCTGCACAGCTCAACAATTTGCTGCAGGAGCTCTCTGTCCACTCTATAGCACTCCACAATCTCCAGCTCATGTAGTCCCTAGTAGGTTACCCTGGGTTTGTAAACTCTTCTCCGTCTCCTCACTGTGGGTTGCTCAGCAACATCCGCAATGACACCACCCTTAGCATCTTGCACATGTTGCCTTATAATAGCAATGGCAGCCCCTAACATTTTTTTGTTTCAGTTAAGCTTTTTAAGTTTTCACTTCTCTTTGTATACTGCAGTGTTGCAGTGTTTCTGAGTAAAACATGGGGGAATGTTGTTTGCAGAGTTTTAAGTGCTGGGCTGGGCTGGGATGGGCTAGTGTACTGCCTGTGTAATTGGCTGATTCTGATTGATTTCACCTGGCAGCTCTGCTAGTTCTCCTTGGTTAACTTCCTACTACTACTTTTCTTTCCTTTTCCCTTTCTCTTTCCGCAGGGGGCAGCGCCGTGCAAACAAGCGCAAACAAGCGCACATGAGTGCACCCACGCGCACACAGCCTTACACAGACTTACACAGGCTTAGGCGGGTGCACATCCATGCACACAGGCTTACACAGCCTTACACAGGCTTACACGGGCGCACACAGGCTTACACGGGTTTACAGGCGCGCACACAGTGTAAGCATCTTTGTGAGATACTTTGGTTGTAGCCACAGCCTACACCTTCAGTTTCTGGGTTTCAGTTCATACAACTGTAGACACGCCTCTTCCAGTCCTGAGTAACTCACAGCAAACACATGCCACTCTGCTCCAATAAGCTTACAGTCTTTGATGTATACCCCCCTCATGATGTCACCGATCTACTACTCTGATACTCCCCTAATCCTACTCTTACACTCTAGGGACATGGTACATAACAGGGAAAATTAGGATTCATGATCCTTATACTCATTTGCATAGGATTGCAGTAGCCATGTTGTCTTCAGCCTGCCATTCACTTGCATGGCAGATGTATATTTGTAATAAAATGCCTATTTTTGGCTTTTATTTATTTATTTTTGTTTTTTTAGTGCGCCGCAAGTTTACGCGACACTGCGCTACGCTTAAACATCGGGGATCGGGGAAAAAAAATTATTATTTTTTAAATTTTTTTGCAACACATATAAATGCCAATGGCCTTATATTTGGCCATTGGGGTGCTTCCTCAACTGGATGCATCCTTTATTTGGTGCTGTCATTGCTCCGTTTTGCTATTTGCAGAACGGTACTCAGTTACCAACCGAGTACATTTCTGCAAATAACACTACTCTTACTCGGACAGGTTAGTGTTTCCTGGATTGCAAATTTACACCATTTGCATAGCTTTCAGCAGCAAATGAGGTAATTTGCATAACCTAACACTGTCCGTGCAAGAGTAGTTTTAGGAGCTCTCATGCACACCCCTGCCGGCTGTTCCTGGATCGCTCGACAGACATATTGGTTTCTGGAGTCTTACACTACTCTTAGACTCCGTGCAAGCCTTCATAAATCCAGCCCCAAGTGATTATTATAAAGGTCATTATTTGAATTTGTATTTTGTTCTGAGGAAGTGTTTTGTGGATGAAAGCAGAGAAGAAAGTTGTTTGACTGCTAATCCAGTTGTGGGTTTTCATTGTTATGAGTCTTGGAGGCTTTTCATACACAATAGTGCAGGTATTAATATACTGCTTTTTTTGTTCTTACTGCAGGTGACTGCGGGGGTTGGTGTCTCCTCTACACAACCTGATATCAGTGTCTCTTTGGATTCTGATGATGATGGTGGCCACAATGTGGAACAGGTAGGGGTGTCGGGGGCTGAATCTGTCCCAAAGGTAGACATTCATATTCTGCCCCCATTGTCACCACACACAGTCTCTATGCCCACACATACCCCACCCTGGAGGCCACAGATATTGGACAGTCAGGAGGTGGGTACATTGCACAGGAAAGTGTGGCAACTATGGCTCCAGTGAGTGTAGACACTGGCCATAGCCAGAGACCTGTTGAGGTCCCACACAGGCAGATTGGCAGGGGTGCTTGTAGGCGGCCTGCTCTCTACCCACCACCTGTTTTAGGTGTCACATTACTGGTCACTTAGTGCATGTTTGGGCCATCATGGAGACACAGGCACATTCTGAATGGAACACCAGACATATGCTTAGGGTTATGGATGCAGAACAGTCTGACATCTGTGACTGCCTCCACCACACTGGGGACATCCTCGATTGGATCACTGATGCAGTGGACAGATGGTGGGCTGATTCAGTGTCTGTCTTGGACTGCACATTGTCTGTGCTGGAAAGTGTGTCTGGAGTTAAGTGTCGGACCTGTGGATGTAGATCAGCAACCACATCTTCTGAGAGTCCGTGTGGCCATGCACACTCACGCTTCCATAGTGGTAGTACATCCAGCACTACAGAGTGGAGTGTGCTGTCCACACCACAAAGTGGCAGGCCCTGGGCTGATGGTCCTGGGTTGTCCCGTGGGGACAGGGTCCCAGCAGACAGCAGTCGCCATCAGGTACTAGCACTACTTCTCACCTTGTGCATTGAGGTGTCACTACAACTCCTGGCAAAACCAATTCCCGTGTTCGGGGCCAGAAACAGTAAACTATAAACTCTAGCATGTGCGTTCCAAAGCTGTCCAACATATACACTTGTAGGGCTAGCACTGAGCTTGACTGTGTACATGCACACACTCACACACCACTGTCAAATGCAGGTCACCTACAGACACACATGGCACCTCTCCATGGTCCATATTACATACTCCCCTCCTGACTCATACACATACTGTCTACCGTTTGGGCCAGCCTAGACCTCCTGTACCCCCACACAACACCCTGTGCAAGTGATGATACCGGTGACACATCCCAGTCAACCTGC
>NC_056725.1:1035819797-1035934797 GCF_019279795.1 Protopterus annectens
CCGGGTTTTGTATGTTACAGACATTAACATCTGCCCCTGTTTCTGCAGTACTGCACTTCACTCCAAATGTCCACAGCATTCCCCAGCTATGTACTGTACTTAATATGTGACTGAGGCTGGTAATGTTACACCACCAGCAGACTGACGGTCTGCATACGTCTCAACCATCCTGCTTTTCACAGACTGTCCAGAGTTTTGCCTCATATGTTTTGCCTGTTCCTCAGACATTTGTGGTCTTCTGGTGAATTATTGAATATTGACGCCACTACATTATACTAAATACAGACAAACATTTGTGTTTCAGACTTTATATCATTCAGAAAATCTGTAATAATGGAACAGCTTTAATTTCAGCAACTCTCTAGGTTTATGTGGACAATATTTAAAATATGTCCCTATGTTTGGGTGTTTGTCCCCCAATATTTCTGGCTTTTTCCAGATTTCTTGCACTAAGAGGTTGAGATGTATGACAGTCTAGGAAAACACCAACATAGTACTACCTCCCATGCAAAAGATGGGACTAATTCCAGACTAGAACCATCAACGCCATCACCCATGCTAGCTTCCCTAGTCCACTGAGCCAAACAGATCACCAGACAGAGAGAAGTCATTCATCACACAATCAATAATATAAATATGCAGAATGTTATCCTGTGTGAAGAGAGACATGCAATGTGTGAGTGATATCTATGTTACAGCCCTGAGATTGCCTGATCCACTGATATGCCATAGCTGATTTTCTGTTAAAGCAGTTATATGGGTACACTGCTGCTTTGGGGGTGAGGGTAACAACAGCATATGATCAGCTTGGGAAGACAGTTGTCCACATATCATATGTGGCCACTGTTTAACATCTGCCTTGCCAAATGTCATGAATATTCCAGCCATGAGGCCTAGTGAATATTAAGAAACACGTACTACTGGACTGGGTATCTGTAGTCCCATGTGGATGTTACATCTGCCCAAATAGCCCCCTATATTCATTTGCATAACAGCAGCAGATTCATGCATACAATACCATATTATAGTAATCCTTACAATTAGTGCGTAGGTTAGAGACTTACCTTGTGAATGCAGCAGTTGACAGACCTGTTGTTCAGGGCTAACTCTGTGTGATGCAAGCAGTACCCAGCCAATACATGGATAGATACAGTTTGTGTGGGTTGCCTGGCATCAGCTATTTTAATATATGTATCTGAGTAGGAGTAAGGTGCTAGTCTCTAGGGCCCTAGGTTGTCAGTGAATGTTCTATGCATTGTATCTTAGCCATTGCCAGGGTGTAATGGGCATGCCTACACCTGCCTGCATCTGTTTCCTCAGGATCGTACTGTGTAGCATGGCACATACTGTGAACATATGTGCACATGTGACTGGAGAGTACTGCAGGGCTCCACCAGATATATCAAGGCACTGGAAATGTGACTTCAGCAGCCCAAACACATGCTCTATGATGTCCCTAGTTTGTGTGTGTGCCTCATTATGGCATTCTTCCATGGGTGTGTGTGCATTTCTGATGGGTGTCATCATCCACGGTTCCAGTGCATAGTCAGCATCCCCCAGTAAATGGATGTGTGGGATGTCCCCCCTAGCAAACATCTGGTACAGCTGTGATGCATGCCAGATATGGGTGTCGTGATAACTGCCAGGGCTGCCAGCACACACATTCTGGATAATCCCCTGGGCATTGCACATGACCTAGCAATTAATGGAGTGGTACCCATTGCGGTTGACATAGATTCTACCCTCCTCACCGGATGGTGCCTTGATGTGTATATGAATGCAATCTATGGCACCCAGTGCCTTAAGGTAGAGTGCTACACAGTAGAAGTGTTGCATATTGCTGGCCCTCACTTCAGGGGTAAGGGGAAGAGAAATTTAATCATTGGCGGTAGCATGGCATCCAGGAACTGGTGAAGTACCCTGGATGCTGATGCCTGTGAGAAACCCATCATGTCCCCAGTTGGTCTTTGGAAGGTACCTGTGGCTGTTATCCTAAGCACTACACATACCTTTGTTTCCACTGATATGGGTTTCCCCTCTGTTGGGTCTGGGTCTGAATTGAGGGTGGCAGAGATCAGTGAGTTCTTGCAGTATGTCCCTGTTCACCCTGTGCTCTACAATCTCCAGCTCATGTAGCTTCTGGAAGGCTACCCTGGGCCTGAACACTCTTCTCCTTCTCTGCCTAGGGCTATTGTCAGCAGCAGGAGCAGCAATGACTTTAGCATCTAGCACATACAGATGTAGCAGACCTGCAGCAGCCTCCAGCATTCTTTCAGTTAAAGTTCCCACGTCTGTACTCCAATGGTAAAGAATATGGGGGAAAAATCATATTGTAGGGTGTATGCATACTTTGTAGTGCTCTACTGTAGGTGTTGCCTACTTCATTGGCTACATATGATGCATTGCACCTGCCTACTATATCATTAATATCATTTAATGGCACTAGTGTATGTTAAACAAGGGTCAAATTTTGACCGTCAAAACTAATTACTATATCATTGCCTTTTAGATACTCTCAGCAATGTGGCATGATACGAAAACGTGTGCCCCATAGGTAAACAAAGCTTAGCAGTACATGGACACACCCCACAGACTTCCATGCTCAGCACAGCTGTGTATCGCACAAACACACAAAAACACATGCTCCGTAGGTAAACAAAGCTTAGAAGTCAGTACACACCCCCAGAGTTCCACATTCAGCATGGCGGCGCGCCATGCAAACAGGCACAGCTAAGCTCCAATCAGCTTAGTAGTTATTAGACACACCTTCTCCTGATGTCAACTACCTCCTGTGAGGACACCAACATGGTTGTCTGCCTACATGGAGGGGATATGCGGACATGATTACCCCATTATGCTATTCAGTAACTCCACCTCATTTTCCTAGGGATCTGTGCTCACAACCTGGAAACTACACGCTTCCAAGCCCTGCCACATTAGCAACAGTACCAATGCAACATTGTAGATACTCCATGCAAGGTTCTGTAATACCTTTCTGTCTCATACTATTAATTTTGTTATTTCTACTTTTTTAAGGCATGTTTGCACTGTGCTGTGTGCCATCATGCAAACATGCCCAGATTATTAAAAAAAAATAAAATAAAATAAAATATATATATATATATATATATATATATATATATATATATATATATATATATATATATATATTGTTTGCATGTTGTGGCATGATAGCACACTAGTTTGTGTTCATTACGTGGCAGAGTATGCTAATAAAAGCATATGTAGCTGAATTACATGCTAATTAACCATTCCAAAATGGTGGAGCAATTCAGGAAGCTATAGAGTATTCATGTAGACTTGATGTAGCTCTTTGACATGAACACCAAAACCTATTGGAAAAAAGCCGGAATCACAGTTAGAAAAAAAAAATTATTAAGGGCTGCTGCTTCTCTTACAAGTATATGTACAACAGCCTCATATCTATGCTGCTACTACTACTGCTGCTGCTTGAACTTGACCAAGAAGAAGAAGGGTGTTCAGACTCCTTTTAACATATCATGAACTGCATGATATTAACCCAGCCACTGGGGATGCACAAGCCAGTGCATTTCTTTGTGCCAGTCCCAAACCTGGATAAATGGGGAGGGTTACATCAGGGAGGGCATCTGGTGTAAAACCTTTGCCAAATGATATATGCAGACAACAATACAGATTTCCATACCGGAACGGTTGAGGCCAAGGTTAACAATGACCGCCACCAGTACTGGTAGCCAACAGGGTGCCGGCAGAAATTGGGCTACTGTTGGCCAAAGGAGAAGAAGAGGGGGAAGGCATGCCTGAAGGCAAGAAGAGAGGAGGAAGGTTAGAAGTGTAGTAGTGAGGGTAGGAACTATGAATTTTGGCAGTATGACTGGTATAGGGAGAGAGCTAGCTGATATGATGGAGAGAATGAAGGTTGATATATTGTGTGTGCAAGAGACCAGATGGAAGGGGAGTAAGGCCAGGTATATAGGAGGCAGGTTCAAATTGTTCTATCATGGTGTGGATGACAGGAGAAATGGGGTAGGGGTTATCCTGAAGGAACAGTATGCCAAGAGTGTTTTGGAGGTGAAAAGAGTGTTGGATAGAGTGATGTTTATGAAGCCGGAAATTGATGGTGTAATGATGAATGTTGTTAGTGCATATGCTCCGCAAGTTGGGTGTGCGATGGATGAGAAAGAAAATTTTTGAGTGAGTTGGATGAAGTGGTGGTGATCGTACCCAAGGATAAGAGACTGGTGATTGGAGTGGATTTCAATGGGTATGTTGGTGAAGGGAACAGAGGGCATGAGGAAGTGATTGGTAGGTATGGTGTTAAGGAGAGGAATGCAGAAGGTCAGATGATAGTGGATTTTGTGCAAAGTATGGACATGGCTGTGGTGAATACATCTTTTAAGAAAAGGGAGGAGCATACGGTGATGTACAAGAGTGGAGGAAGATGCACACAGGTGGATTATACCCTATGCAGGAGGCCAGTCTGAAGGAGATTGGAGACTGTAAAGTGGTGACAGGAGAAAGTGTAGTTAGGCAGCATAGAATGGTGGTCTGTAGGATGAGGTTGGTGATCAAGAAGAGGAGGAGGAGTGTGAGAGCAGTGCCAAGGATTAAATGGTAGAAGCTGAAAAGGGTGATTGTGAGGTGAAGTTCAGGGAAGAGTTAAGGCAGGCACTGGGGGGCAGTGAAGAGTTACCAAATAGCTGGGTAACTACAGCAGAGCTGGTAAGGGAGACAGCTAGAAATGTGCTTGGTGTGACATCTGGACAGAAGAAGGAGGTCAAGGAGACCTGGTGGTAGTATGAGGAAGTACAAGAGAGTATACAGAGGAAGAGGCTGGCACAGAAGAAATAGGATTGTCAAAGAGATGAAGAAAGTAGACAGGAGTATAAGGAGATGAGGCGCATGGCAAAGAGAGTGGTGGCGAAGGCTAAGGATAAGGGATATGGAGAGTTGTATGAAAGGTTGGACACTAAAGAGGGAGAAAAGGACCTGTACCGATTGGCTAGACAGAGGGACTGAGCTGGGTAAGACATGCAGCAGGTAAGGGTGATAAAGGATAGTGAGGGGAACGTACTCACAAGCGAGGAGAGTGTGTTGAGCAAATGGAAAGAGTACTTTGAGGGGCTGATGAATGAAAAGAATGAGAGAGAGAGAAGGTTGGATGATGTGGGGATAATGAATCAGGAAGTGAAACAGATTAGCAAGGAGGAAGTAAGGATAGCTATGAAGACAATGAAGAATGGAATATCTGTTGGCCCAGATGTCATACCAGTGGAAGCATGGAGGTGCTTAGAAGAAATGGCAGTGGAGTTTTTAACCAGATTGTTTAATGAAATCTTGGAAAGTCAGAGGATGCCTGAGGAGTGAAGAAAAGTGTTTTGGTACCTATCTTTAAGAAAAAGGGTGATGCGCAGAGCTGCAGTAACTATAGAGAGATAAAATTGATCGGTCACAGCTTGAAGTTATGGGAACGAGTAGTGGAAGCTAGGTTAAGAAGGGAGGTGATGGTTACTGATCAGCAGTATGGTTTCATGCTAGGAAAGAGCACTACAGATGCAATGTTTGCTTTGAGAGTGTTGATGGAGAAATATAAAGAAGGTCAAAAGTAGTTGCATAGTGTCTTTGTGGATTTAGAGAAAGCATATGACAGGGTTCCTAGAGAGGAGTTGTGGTACTGTATGAGGAAGTCGGGAGTGGCAGAGATGTATGTAAGAGTGGTACAGGATATGTACAAGGGTAGTGAGACAGTGGTGAGGTCTGTGGTGGGAGTGACAGATGCATTTAAGGTGGAGGTAGGATTACATCAAGGATCAGCTCTGAGCCATTTCTTATTTGCAGTGGTGATGGACAGGTTGACAGACAAGATCAGACAGGAGGCTCCATGGACTATGATGCTTGCAGAATACATTGTGATCTGTAGTGAGAGTAGGGACCAGGTTGAGGAGACCCTGGAGAGGTGGAGATATACTCTAGAGAGGAGAGGAATGAATGTCAGCAGGACAAAAACAGAATATATGTGTTTGAATGAGAGGGAGGATCGAGGAATGGTGAGGATGCAGGGAGTAGAGGTGGCAAAGGTGGATGAGTTTAAGTACTTGGGATCAGCAGTTCAGAGTAATGGTGTGTGTGGAAAAGAGTTGAAGAAGAGAGTATGGGCAGGGTGGAATGGGTGGATTAGAGTGTCAGGAGTGATTTGTGACAGATGGGTACCAGTATGAGTAAAAGGGAAGTCTACAAGAGGGTAGTGAGACCAGCTATGTTATATGGGTTGGAGATGGTGGCACTGACAAAAATGCAAAAGTCAGAGCTGGATGTGGCACAGTTAAAGATGTTAAGATTTAAATTGGATGTGACAAGGATGGACAGGATTAGGAATCAGTATAGTAGAGGGTCAGCTCAGGTTGGACAGTTTGGAGACAAAGCCAGAGAGGCAAGATTGCATTGGTTTGGACATGTGCTGAGGAAGGATTCTGGGTATATTGGGAAAAGGATGCTAAGGATGGAGCTGCCAGGTAAGAGGAAAAGAGGAAGGCCTAAGATAAGGTTTTTGGATGTGGTGAGAGAGGACATGCAAGTGACTGGTGTGACAGATCAAGATGCAGAGGACAGGAAGAAATGGAAACAGATGATCCACTGTGATGACCCCTAATGGGAAAAGCTGAAAGAGAAGAAGATGAACTGCATGAACTTGAAATATTAGAGCAATACAAAGTTGATAGGTAAATACTACAGGGACTCTGCAACCTCTGCCACCCCGCACCTCAGACCCAGGGGAAATTGAGAAGAACCTATACCAGTGGAAGCTAAGGTATGTGTAGCATTAAGGGCATTAGCTACAGGAATATTCCAGAGACCCACGGGGGATATACTAGGGGTGTCATAGACCTCAGCCTCCAAAATGTTGCACCAATGTTTTAATGCTGTACTAGAGCATGCAAGGGGGTACATCTGTTTTCCATGCACACCAGAGGAAAGAGCAAGAACAATGCAGGAATTTTATGCCATAGCAGACCTCCCTGAAATTTTAGGGCCACAGACTGCACAGATATATAAATAAAAAACTCCACCTGGTGAAAAGGGAAAACCATTCATCAACAGGAAGGGGTTCCACTCAGTCAACTGCCAGGTTGTCTGTAATAGCCAAGGGATCTTCCTCGCTGTGTGTGCAGACAGCCCAGGCAGTTACCATGACTCACAAATATGGCATACCTATTAACTTTACACAAGGTTTGCTAGGGGTGATGTTCTGCAAGGCCATCTACTGGGTGATGCAGGTTATGCACTGGAACGTGGCTCATGACACCAATCAGAAATACACACACATCCACAGAAGAAGGATACAATGATGCCCTCTCTCAAACTAGAAACATAATAGAGCATGAGTTTGGCATGCTGTAGTCATGGTTCTGCTGTCTAGACATATCAGGGGGTGCCCTGCAGTACAGCCCAGGCACCTGTGCAGAAATAATCACAGTCTGTGCCATATTGCACAATATCATCTTGAGGAAACAGCTGTGGCAGGGACAACAAGGTCTAGGACTACACATTCCTGGATGACAAGCAGGGTCAGCACATACAGATGAGGATTCTGAGGGAGACCCTCCAGCTGCAGAGGGAGCCAGCAGACATAGGAGTGCACAACACACCCTTGCCCTGGCTAAGAGGCAAAGGATACCACACATGCTCACCATCTAAGAGGCAAAGCATAGCACACACACACACACACACACACACACACACACACACACACACACACACACACACACACACACACACACACACACACAGACACACACATACACTCACCAGCTAAGAGGCAAACAATAGTACACACACTCACCAGTGAAGGAACATGGGTCTATATTATAACATTGAAGTCTTACAACTTCAAATGTTATAAAATCGAACCCAGTAGAGCAAACGTTGGAAACATTGAAGCTGCAGAACACCGAATACTTTCCTAGGGAAAGTATTCAGTGGACCGTTTCTGCAGCTTCGCTATTTCCTCGACTGTGGAGAAAAGGTTATGGACTGGGTTAAGGTAAGTGTGTGAACGAAGGTGAGTGTGCGATTAGGCATGGGTTAGGTGAGTTAGGGTGTGGGTCAGGTAAGTGTGTGATTGTGTGGACGTGAGGGTTAGGGTGGGGTAGGTGAGTTAGGGTTAGGGAGTGGGTAAGGTGAGTGTGCGATAGTGACAGACCTTAGGGTTAGGGTTGGGTTAAGGTAAGGGGATAGCTAGTGGTGTATATATGGTTTAGTGTAGGGTTTTGTGAAGTGTGTGTGTGTGTGGATTATTTATTTTGGTGTGCTTGTGTTGTGTGTATGTTTGTCAGAACAGCAAATTTTTTCCCTGGGAAAAAATTCACTATTCTGACTGTTCGGTTTTCTGGTGTTTCGCTCTACTGGGTTCAATATTATAACATTCGAAGTTGTAAGACTTCGATGTTATAATATAGACCCAAGGAATACACATAATAACCTAAGCACATACAAACATTAAAACTGATGCCAGCCAATGTCCACAGACTTTACTTCCCCATATAATAGATGTGTATGGAGAGAGTCAGAGCGAGACAGCCCCAAAGGACATGAATCATAACTGTAGTAATATCAAGGTAAGTGTGGAACCTGTAGTATATAGACAAATGTGTAAGAAGAATAACAGAACTGAAATACATGCACACTGCACTCAAGCAGAGCCTGTGGCATTATTGGCTTATAAGAATGATATCTGCAATATACAGCTATCCATTGTACACAATAATTGTCGTCAAGCCAGTCACTTTCCCACTGTACACAAAGCAGTCAGCAGGAAAATTATATCAACAGTTTCACATGTAGAGCAATAAACAGGAATGCAATATCAGTGATTTGAATGCATAACTTATCATACTACATAAAAAAATCCTTCTGAAATGAGCATGTACAAAAACATCCAACATTTTCTTATGTAATACATATTTCTAAAATCAACATAGTGATTAAGACTTGCTTAGCTATCTACTCTGTGCATCAGACATATACGTAAAGTCAAACCTAAATGAACAAGGGGCTTGGCACGGTCATCATCATTTGCACAGGGTGGTGGTGGTGGGGGTGGGGTGGGCAGGAGGCCAAAGCTGACACCAAAGTAGTGAGAGTGTGTGTGAGTAAGAAACACAGAAAATTTAGTAAAATAAGAAATATATTAGGGCCGCTAACAGGAGATGTATTCCAATCAACATTAAGGTTTGCTTAGCTTGCATGTGTGTGGGTTGGTATGGACAGTTTTTGTGAAGTGTGTGTGTGTGTGTGTGTGTGTGTGTGTGTGTGTGTGTGTGTGTGTGTGTGTGCATGACTGCAATCAAACTCTGTGCTACCACTGTCTCTTGGGATGTCGGACAGGTGTCAGCCATGCATGGTAGAGCTGCCAGTTCTATGACATTTCTCCCAACCACATGAACTGCCTCTGTCAGGAGTTGCACTGCCACTTCCACATCCCTGATATGAAATAAGGGTACTACCTGAATATGAGCAATGTCTGCTAGATAAGTTGTCTTCACAACTAATTCCAGGACCCTGACTACGTGGCCTACCACATCTGGATGTGGACACCTCAATCGCTGACAGAGCAGAGAAAGTAGTGACATTACAGTAGTGGGATCTGGCATGGCCACACTGGCTAACATGATAGGATGGTGTGGCTTTAGAGACATGTGGATATTGACCCTCCCCCAGCAGATGATCCATCACAGACACTGCCTGATCCACTATGTCACTCATTCTATCCAAGGAGTCATCCAAATGGTTTAGGCAGTCATGAATGTCAGAATATGACAAGTTTAGGACTCACACTGTCTCTTCAATGGCCCTGGTGGAATGTGCCTCTGCCTCCACGATGGCCCTGTACATGTGTCTGGTGGCACATAATGACACACCAGCATCAGGAGGAGGGTAGACAGTAGGCCTCCTCTAAGCACCTCTAGCAACCCTCATATGTGGTACCATAGCCTTATGTTGTCTATGGGTAAACTCAACAGCTCTGCAACCAGATTAACCACACTGCCCTGAGCAACTGTGTCACCCTCAAGCTGTCCTATATCTGAGGGCTCAGTGGAATGGGTATGACTAGGCATACTGACTGTGTCTGAAGTAAGGCCAGAGATGTGTGAGTCATAAACTCAGAGTCAGACTGAACCTCTGCACCCCCAGGTTGTGTCTGTATATCACCACCATCATCATCAGAGCCTATGATACTCTGACATCAGGTGGCACGAGTTGTACACTGTCACTGTCAGAGTCACCTGTGGTAATAATCAAAAAACACAAGAATCAGAGAAATAGGGACTAGAAATTATCCAAACTATGCTCTAAACACTCATGTTATACAATTTCAGATGCTAAAAATGTACAGTACTTACTGTCTCCTCAGACTTACATCTAACTAATGGTTATTACTAATCAAAGAAAGTTTGTGCTTATCATGTCCCTGGAAAAAAGAGGAAGGCAGTGGAAAGAAGGCTGTTGGACTGTGTCTCATCTAAGCCACGTCTCAATGTTTTCATATGTGTCAGAAGATTACAAGTATTAACACATGAAGATGTCTACAATGGCAGTAAATGCCTTCTATAGAGCATACCTGGAAGTTGTTCTTGGGACAAGCTTGACCTATTGCCCACATCATCACCAGTATCAAGGAGTCTGTATGAACCCTGTGCTGAGCTGTTGGGATCTTTGAAAATGGACAGGAACTGTTCAGTTTTATTTAGTGGTGGTTCAGTTGTAGGACCACCCCATAGACCTATGTTCTCATGCTTCTGCATCTGCCCTTCTGCAGGTTGTTGTAATCATATCAGTGGCATGGTGCCACACCTGATTATAGTTTCTGGCATAGCCAACCATGTTTCTGTCAGTAACCACCTGCTACCATATGCTTTCTCTGGCAGGTAAATCACCTCTGCTTTTGTCAGGCAGGATGATTCCATGGCAGCGTAAGTCTTTAAAGATAACCTTATTCTCTGCATCATTGAATGGTGGCTTGTGTGGAACAAATGGTCTGGGTACCATAATCCTGTATGATAGGAAACAGAAAAAGCAATACATATTTGTAGCACCTGGAAGATTTATTTTCCTGAAATAAAATCTGTGCACCCATCCTCAACACAAAACAATTGAATACACAATACTCATTTTGGACTACAGACAAGTTAAGGGAGCCCCACACCCGAAAAAAAGAAACATTGTAAAAATGCATTAGCATTACATCCATTATGTTAACATTTCTTTAATGAGGACAGCAATTGTGTAACCGAATACTGGATGGCAGTATTATCAATAAATAGGCAAAAATTCAAAATAGAAATACCAAGGCAATTTTCCTTGCTCTCAACACTGTTGTGGAGGTCTACAGAGGACATCTGAGAAGTCTAAAACCTCTGTTAGCTATGCATGCACAACCCCATGAAGTTGATAATAAACAAAATATACTTGTATGCAGTAACTGATGAAATTCCAAGATTAAATGGTAACACAATAATGTGATGTAACCTTACCATTCATTAACAAACTTTGAAAGCACAACAAGAACTGATATATCTGCAGTATACCAACAGAGATTTAAAAAAATGCATACAAATAAAACAATCTGTTGCATATTGAAATACTACATTCCAAAAATGAAAATGTAAGCAGTTTATGAAGAGGACAAATATACCTTATGAAATAATGCAGTAGTTTGTAGAAAAATATCCTCCAAGTTACTAGCAGTAACAGTCTGACTGTGTTGTAGAAAACACTCCTCCAAGTAACTAGCAGTAACAGTCTGACTATATCAAATCAGTTTTTCCTGCTTCCACTTCTATAGCTACATCATTACCTTTCTATAGTGCTGATTCAGTCTTCTGAGCACTGTGAAGATGCAAATGAGGTGTTAAATTATTATCATTCCGGAATACCAAAAATCTCAACTGGTTCAGGGAAAGTAAACATCATGTAAGTAGCTACATGGCTGCATGCACACACCCTAGGAATACAGGGAGAAGCAAAGACAATTGTTAGATGTTAATGACTTAAGAAGTGTTTATGATTATTCTGACTACAGCAACAAGCAATATTGAAGACCTTCTTCTCACTGAAATGTGTGTATCATGCAGAGTTGACTTAAAAACGTGGAAGCACCTTGAGAGCTATGATAATAACCTTAACAACACTGATATTCTTTTAATAACAGTACACTCTCTATCCTCTGCTTAATAATTACTCTTCAGTGCTAATCCGCTATGTTACACATTGAAACAAAGATGCAAGGAAATGAAAATGGCATAGCATTTCTGTTAGTTAAGCTGAAAGAAGGGGAAGATGCTCAGAAAATAAAGAGAAGACATAGATGCAGTGTTAGTAACCTTACATTAATATAGTCCGGGCTATTATTAGTCTAAATATGTTGTCAATATCACATTCATCTAGACATGTTCACGAAAATGAGAAAGGAACATATTATGATCTTTCTTCTGGCGGTCTTGTAACTTCTTCTAAATCAGATCTGTAGCGTATGTACATTTTCGGATTCTTACTCTAAGCCTGACTTGGTCGTAAAGAGTAATGAGAAACACAATTGAGTGTGTCTTGTTATTTCACTGCACTGAACTGAGGGTTCAAATCTAGATAATGAACTGTTTGAGAGAATTAATGTTACTTTATGAGGATATGATCAGGTTGTAACACACATATAATGAGGAACCTCACAATCCTGCATTTTCATTATTATTCCCTAATCTTTGCTACTACTGACATTTTTTCTCATTTATTGTTTTCATCATTTGTGTGCATTTTGGCAAAGCACACTTCAGACTGGCAGCATTTTGTGGCAGTGATTGAGTCTACTTCCCAAGGTGCAAACTGAGAAATTTAATTTGGAATGTCATCATTAGCACATTTTAGAGTTGCGCAGGAGCGCTTTGCTACAGCAC
Source organism: Protopterus annectens (assembly GCF_019279795.1). Lineage (NCBI taxonomy): Eukaryota > Metazoa > Chordata > Ceratodontiformes > Protopteridae > Protopterus > Protopterus annectens. Next base: position 1,035,832,745 of record NC_056725.1, read on the forward strand.
TCTAAAGAGTGATAAGAGAAGAAATTCTTCATCTCACCTAAGTATCACTATAGCACACAGTGTACATGAAATAAGTTTAAAGAAATGGGGCACATGATGCAGGGTTTGAATCCAGCTTACAGGTATTCTTATTTTTAACTGGATATACAACAACTATAGGAGAATAATATATTGAACATGAAAAGTATATGCTAAAGTATATTCTGCTGCTGCATAAGGGTTTTACAATCTACATTTGTGTATGAACTAATGTTGTTTTCTGGGCATTTGTACATATTATTACTGACTACGTAATACCACTTGGTTTTATTTTTTTTTTTTGTTACAGTTTCACTGCTACCTGCCTTATCTTTTCTATCTTAGACTACTTCTCCAAGTGTCTCTCTTCTCGCATCTTTTTCGTTCTTCTTCTCTTATTCTTTCTTATTTTTGCCTCTTCCCTTCTCCCACAGACTCCCTCTCTCTGCACTTTGTTTCTTCTCTTTTCACTATCGCTCTCCCTCTATTATCCTCTATATTCTCTTGTCCAGCCTCCCTATCCTTCTTGTAGTCATACATGCATTAAACTAATCAGCAGTTAATTCTTACTTTCCAGATGCTTGTAGTGGTGTTAACCTAAGGTGAGGAACATAGCTCTACCCAGTGTGAATCTTGCGATCTACCTCTGCCCAGTCCAACTGTCACTTTCAGTTATGTTTTCTCACATGTGCTTTGTATGTTTATTATGTATTTTACCTTTAAATCTCTTACCAGATATTCTGTAAGTTAACTGATTGCTAAAGCACACCACCAAACCTGTACCAGCCTCCCTACCACACAATCCAAAGCCAAAACCCAACTAACCTTTTATTAGTCTCCCTTTTTCTCTCTGGTCTCTGCTTAGTTCATGTGTCTTTTCTCCCTGTCAGTTCTTTTTCCTTTTTCCCTGTTGTGTCTTTTCCCGGTTAAGGGTCGTCACAGCGGAACTCCGGTCCGCTAATGATTGGCAGTTGATTTCTACGTGCTGAGTTGCCAGCCCTAATGCACAACCTTCAAAGAAGGTACGCCCATTCATGCATGTCTCCGCGCAGAAGACGCTCTAGCTGAGAGTCGAACCGGTCAGCATCTTACTGTGAGGTGACAATGCTACCGCAGCACCACCACCGTGCCTTTTTCCTTAATTTTTCTTTACTTCTCTCTTTCCTTCTCCTTTCCTAGACTAACATTACCTTTCCCTGTTACGTTCAGTCTCACTGTCTCTCCCCTGCCTTTACTCTGACAAATCTAACATTGCCAATTGCATTTTCCCCTATTTTTAATCCCTGCCTTACTTTCTTGTACTCTACCCCCTCTCTAGACTGACATTTTTGCTATTTTAACTACATTCCCTTTGTTTCTTTCCATGAACCCAGCCCCCTCTGTAAAGATAATTTCACTGTTTTTTATATTCTACATTTCCTGCAACTTGGTACCCCCAATAGATTACTGCTACCTCTTCTAGTCACACTAAAATTGTTTTACTTCATGGTAAACTACTCACTTTGTACTGATTGCTTCTGCAGTTCCACTCTGATGCAGGGTCCTTGGGTCCAACCTGCTCCGTTCGCCATTGCTACACTCAGGCTCACTCCACTCTCCTACCCTACCAACATTCCCACCCATGCCCACTTTAATTTAATTTATACTTCATCCCCTTTGACCACACCCCTCACAGCCTCTCAACTTCCTCCAACACTCACCAGTCACCAAACACTTGCCACTTACTTCAATCAACCAACACTACTATAGACTACTACCCCCTCCCCCTTCCTCTAGTACTAATTCATAATTTGAAACCTCTCACACATCTCCAAGCGTGCCACACTATATTTGTCCCTAAATCAAACCTTACAATCCATCTCCTACTTATTTTCTTTACCACATCCATTCTCCTTCACACCTCTACTGCCACCTCTTATCTATGCACTCTCCCACCTAGTATGTCTTCTCTTACTATTACCTCCCCCAGCCACTCTCTCTCCTACCCATTCTTTCCCTATAGCCCCATCTCTTTTTTTCAGTCTAACTCTACCTTATATACCTTCAAACGTTTACCTCTCTCTACACTCCCAATGAAAACTCAAACAAAACACCCCCTGCAAATTAACCACTTGACTTAACTTAGACTACTTATTTTAAATGTATTGCTATCAGGTGACATACATCCAAACTCTGGGCCTAACCATAGTTACTCTCTCCCAGCTTACCCATCACACCTCTAAAACTCTGCATCTAATATTTCTTCCCAGTTACCCTTGTCAACTCCCACCAGAAATCTTTCATTACTATTTATGAACATTCAGAGTATCGTTAACAAAGTCTCTCTCTTCCATGCCTGGATGTCCATGCATACCCCTGATATTTTGTGCCTATCAGAAACCTGGCTCAAGCCTCATATATTCAACACTGAAATACTTCCACCAGGCTATAACATCCTCCAGCTTAACTGCCTTAAAAAGAAAGGTGGATGTGTTGCTATTCTGTACTCTAACCAATTTACTCTATACCCTCTCTCAATTACCACTTCAGATTTTCACCCAGCCGAAATTCTCATAGCTGACTGTCAAATAAACACTCATATGAAGCTACCTATTGCATCAATCTATATTCCCCAGGTAATAACATCTCTGTCCTGGAACACTTTCCCTCTTGGATCTCTCAAAACAGCTGTCATGAAACCATTATCATCATGTGTGATGTAAACATTGATTGGAATGCCCTTGGTACTGATTCCCCAAACTTCTCTATTAATCTCTTTGGCTTCTCCCAGCTAATCACAAATCTGACTCATTTTAGCAAACAGACCAACTTAGGTTCCACTCTAGATTTGATCCTCACCTCCAACCCTAATCTTTATCATAACCCTTCTACCCTGCCCAATGCCCTTAGCAATCACCATCCCACCTTCATTAATAGACATTCTCCCCAACTACATAATCCCTAGCTTTACAAAGACTGTCAAAAACTCTCCAGTTGTAACCCTGATACTTTCAACCATCTGCTCTCTTCAATCAACTAGTCCTTCCTCCTCAAGCTTCCCCTTGAGGAAGCAGTCCTATCTTTTAACAACATCTTTCTAGAAACACTGAACTCCTTGGCCCCCATTAGGAAAATAAGGATCAAAACCCATTTTGCCCCCTGGCTAACACAAGCCACCAGAGCACTTATGAATAAGAGAGATAGTGCATGGAAAAATGGAAAAAATTCAAATCCCCCACTGATCTTCAAACCTACAGAAGCTCTGTAACTTAACTAAAAAAGGTTACCCTTAATAAACAAAACTTTTTCTATAAACCACTTAATAACCCACACTCTAACCCAAAAAATTCTGGCAATCTGTAAACAAGCTATTACATTCTGGACGCCCATCTTCTCCCAACTCCTGCCGTAATAACTCACCCACAGACACTGCTACTTTTTTTAATTCCTTCTTCGTTGACTCTATCTGCACCCTGACCAAAATGTATACTATCTCTGACCCTGCACTGCCCTATTTCCACCCATTCTACCATCTTTTCTCTCAGATCTGTCTCCACTATCTATATCAAGTCCCTTCTCTCTAAACTTAAAATTTGTTCCCCATCAGTTGACTTACATCCACAATTCCTAAAAATAGCTGTTGATTCTATCATTTTCCCCATTTCCATATTAATCAATAGATCCATTCAGGAAAACACTGGTCCTAATATTTTGAAAAAAGTCTATGTTATACCCCTTCATAAAGGCGGCAATGCAACTGATCTCTCTAATTTCAGACCAATTGCCATCCTATCTCCCCTGTCAGAAATTTTGGAAAAATGCATTTAGAAACAGCTCCTTGATCACCTCCTCCAAGAAAACCTTCTTACTCCCTCTCAACATGTCTTTCACCCAAAACACAGTACTGCAACTGTTCTTATATCCTTCGTAAATACCATTGCTAAATCTTGTGACAATAATAAACTAGTGTACTGCTTGTTTCTTGATCTGTCCAAAGCCTTTGACACTGTTTCCCACAGAATACTCCTATCCAAACTAACTTCAATAAACCTTTCTGACTCTTCACTATCCTGGTTCTCTAGCTACCTGTCAAACAGGTTCCAGGCTGTTAAATGGCTTGTCTCCCTTCTTACCTGTTCAAACTGGGGTGCCCCAAGGCTCCATCCTAGGACCCCTACTTTTCAATATCTTTATTAATGACCTTCACTCTTCTTGCCCACTCGCTACTATTATTCAGTATGCTGACAATTCAACAATCATCTCCTCCTCTGATGACATTACTCACCTTCATACCCTCACCCAAGACTCCCTTCACTCTGTTGAAAGATGGCTTACTTCTAATCAACTGTTACTGAACCCTGAGTCAACTAAACTTCTGTTCCTCCTTTCAACTCTCCAACACCATAAAACTACCTTTTCTGTCTCATCCCTGGATAACACACCCATCTCTACTGAACCTCACACAAAACCCCTTGGAATTACTATTGATGACCACCTAAAGTTTGATCTCCACACTCAGCAATGCATTAAAAAAAAAGAAAACTCTGAAAAACTCCATATACAGACAAAAGACAAAAGTTCACTCTCCTCTTCCTTCTTCCTTCAAGTCTAATCTTCTGACTAAATTAGAACTTTACCTATAAAAAAAAATTGCAAGATTTGCATCTAACCTACCCTATCACACTCATCACTGTGTATAAAACCTGCAAAACCTGGGGAATTTCACCACCCAATTATTTTACTATTCTACAACTAATCCATCACAAATATCTGGAACAAACTTCTACTACATGTCAGATCTATCACTAACTCCAGCTCCTTTAAAATAGCACTAAAATATACCTCATCTTCTATAAATTGAATAAACTGTACTAATTGGACCGCTGTCCCCTTTAGCTCTATTATTACTATAGTATTATTTATTTCCACCTACATTGTTTTTCATATTATTCTTGTCTTACCTAAAAAGAAAATGGTGACCTTGTTACATACTATTTCCCATTTTATGTTAGTTCTTTCTAAAAAAATTGTACTGTTTGTCATTTTATTTTAGTTCTTTTTAAAACTGCTTCTTCTGTAAGCATTGGCAATGTATTTTATTGTTTTTAATACTGGAGCTTTCCTCCACAGGTCTCCCATGTAAAAGGGTCTCTACCCAGTCGGACTAACCTGGTTAACAAATGTCAAATAAATAAATAAATAAATATGTGATTAATGTTCCATATATTGCCTGTATTTCATATAAGTTGAAACTGCAAAGGTGTTCTGTTGTCTAGTCACCTGTTGCAATCATTGCTAATAATATTAGCAAAGGAGGATGTTGTATCATATGACATGTTGCACAGTATTATAACACAAAAGGATTAACATGAGTACTGTGGACAGTGACATGCTGTATAAACTCACGATAATTCTTTATCACAGTAGGAAGTACTTCTTCATGGCTCACTTTGTGTCCTGACTAACTGTATGTATTCTACCCAGCATGACCTGCTGTCATTGTATGTGTGTCCCTTTTTTGAGCCATTGACACTACATGACATGCTGATGATGTATAGGTCACATGCTGCTTGTGGTGTTTGCAGCAGATGTGAAAATGCATGTGTTTTTAATGGTATAACTGTTGATAAATAGAAATACAAGTCATGTTTTTCCTTGTGTTTTATAGGGTGGAATAAAGAGTGAATGATGTGCACCTGATATATACCTCTATCTGTGACATAAGCTGTAATGCAGTGACTTTGGACCAATGACAGAGTTGCTCTAGGAATCAAATCAATACTATGTGAAGGAAATGTAGAAATTATTACTCAAGATTTATGACTTACTTTAACCATAGCTTCATATACTGCGTTTTCTGTTTCTGGCCTTCTGCAGTTGATCACTGCCGAGCAGCTCGCAATCAAGCTTACCTGCTTAAGGAAAAAAGGGAAAAAAGTTATTTGGGCAGCCTTCTGTAGCACAAATAGGCTTATTGGTGATGTGCAGATATCAACACTGTGGACATTACTGAGTGAACATCCACCTACTCTGCAACTGTCTCTGTGGCACAAGATGTAAGTGCAGACTTTAAAGACAGAATACACGTGATCCAGGTTTAAATCTAGATAGCACTTAGTTTTTCAAAAGGTGTCAGAATGCAATTTCTAACAACAGTTAAATTAGGAAGGTAACATTACATACAAATGGCTATCATAACTGGGTTGGTTGCAAGAAATGTATCAGTAATGCTTTAATAACTACAGTTTTGCAGGAATGATATCTCATTTAATGACTTATGAAACCCATTTGATTCTGTGTGTAATTGCTTAATAATGACAGTTATGATAATTAATGAAAAATCCACTTGCAATATTTATGACAGGCACAATAATTTAGATAAAATCATCTTGACTCCTCACATAGGTTCACCATACTAGGCTAATGGCCCTGGAGCATTTACAAGCCTAGCCCATAGGATTACCCCGGCATCATGCCACCAGACCTTAGTTCCCAGTGCCTCTGTCGAGTAGAGCCACTGGAGTGATCCCTGGGGTGAATTTTCTATTTCGTAGACCAGTTATGTGTTTAGGACAGTATGTGTTATGAAATATGTATGTATCATACCCTGTATGTGCTAAGCTATCCATTTGAAATATATTTATAAGCAGTAATACTGCCACTTACATGGGAATGCAATTCCCAGGAGTTCTTAAAGTCACACACATACAGGGCTATCTGAAGTATATCTCCGGTCATACTGAATACATTACATCTGTAATGACCATAGTTGAAAGAGAGTTCTTCTGTAGCACTAAGAAATAATCTCACTTAAAATGCATGCATCCTTTACTGCATAGGTTTGAACCCCACCCTGTAAAACTAATTTTTAACAGTGTGCAGCTACCAGCAAATAATGTCCCAAGTCATCCTATTTAACCTTCTAAACACCAAGGCTCATAATGCAAGGCATTAAATATGTCAGTGTTGACCACAGGAAAAAGTGTGAATAGATTTAGAATCACATATGGCAATTCTCACTGCCATGATTCACACCTTCATAGCCGTTTGTTGAAATCCCTGCATCATTGTCTGGCAATGGCTCTCTCTGCTTTCTATCTCACAAATGCAATTGGCATATTGTGCATCTTTGTGTGCTGACTGTTAAATGCGAGATTAGAATTTGGCATCAATTCAGACATAGAGTTGTTGTTTTATTTCTGCAGACATGGCTGGTGTGGGAGATAGCGGTGCTAAATTTAGAGCACAGAGGCGGGGTGTTGAGGAGTCTAGAATTTGTGTAGCTCTCATCATGAAGAACTACAGCCATAAGCTGGTATAGTGGGACTATACTGGGTCTCAGTATAAGACTGAGGCTTTGAACAGAGTAGCCAAGGCTGCCTCCAGTGCAGCTGGCATCCCACACTGGAGAAAAATGTTGTCACCACTATAAGGACCTGAAAGAGTGCAAGAACAACCTCCTTAGTCAATGGGATGATGAGTTTAGAACTGCTGACAACCCTCAGTTGTGTAAGTATACAGGCCTATCAACATTAAATTATATAGAATGCAATGTATAGCCAAGACTGTTATTCATTATACTTTCATGTCTCTTCATCGCTATTGTACAGCTGTTGAAGCCATTGCAGTGAACAGGGAGGCACACCAAAAGAGGTTAAATTGCTTCAGAGAGGCATGGGGTAGATATGCGTCAGGTCTTACTGTAAGCCTAATAGCTATTGTAATCATATGCTATATGGTAATACTGAAATAAATAAATAGTTGTATTTATAATATGATATCGCAGTGCAATTGGTTAATGGTACAACAGAGTAAGACCTTCCCTTCATATTTGCATGTAGAAAAGGTGTGTAGACTGGATAATCATAAATGCGTATGTAGTGAAATCATAGTCATATGACATGCCATGGATCTAAATGTCTCCCTCTCTCTCTTGTTTGTCTTACCCTACCCCTTCTCTCACTTTTTTTTTTGAATATTTTATATGGATTAAAAATGTTCTGTTGTAATACATTTCTGCTTACAAAAATAACATTCAGCACAGAGAGGTAGAGTGACCACTGCAGATTGACCCACCATCCCTCCACAGGTTGCAGCACCAACACCCAGCACTTCAGGGTCCCAAGCTGTAAGCATTGCCTCCACAACCTCTGCCCCACCTCCCCCATCTGCATCAGGTAGCACTGCCTTGGCTGCTGGTGCACTGGTACCCTAAAGGCATAGTAGTAGTGGAGATGGTGATCTTGACACCCAGCAAGAGCTGACAGGGCTGGTGGAGGGTATCATGGAAAGGGGTCTCAGTTCCTGAACTAGCTATGTAGAAAAGGTGATGCCACATTGAACACTGACACAGGAAACTGAGACAGGAGACACTGATGGCAGTTCTGAGAGTGAGAAATACATTCTTACTGTTGTCAGGCTTGACATGGGTGTGCCACTGATTTCCCCTACCTATCTCCAATTATGGTGTACCCAACCTATTGTATCCATCACATGCCTGTCTGTCTTGTATGTCCTGTATGGCTGTGCCTGTTTCCTAACCTACACTACGTACCTGACCCCACATTCCTAAACACCTTCCTGATATTCCTCTCTCTTTGAAAGTTAAAAACAAATGGGCAACTGTCCCATCACAAAAAAAAAAAAAAGATCTACAAGTCGCTCTTCATTTCACCTATGTGGCTTTTTGGCACACTTGATTTGGTAGAACTGGCTCTACAACATTATTCTCTTTTGTCACCTACCCTTGGTGTGGTGACACTCCAAATTCAGGAAATTCTGTTTATAGTTCTGCATTTATGTTGTGAAGAAGTAGATAGCTATGGTTCTCTCCCACTACCTTCCTGCAAATTCTTCTATGCTTTCCCCTGTGTCCATCCCTCTGCTTACCCTTCCCCCATTTCACCACTTTCCTACCGACCTCTTTTTGGCATGTTTATTCTGGTCAAAAAATAGAATCGCATACAACGCACATTGCCAGAAATGGTCCATAAGAAAGCCTTTACTTTTTGTCTTTAGCATTTTTGCAGAGTTTGGCATCACACTCCAATGCTGAGTGATGGTGAATGGCTATTCATGTCCTCTGGAAAAATCTGGGAAGTTGTTGCCATTATCCACAGTAGTCCAGTTATCTTTGTGCAAAGGTGCTTAAACATGCTGAGTGATTGGAATACAGAGTAAAGGCAGAATAAAGGTAATATCTGACTACTGGATACAACAAAGTGCAAATTGCTCTATGGAGTGTTGGCATAAAGCACTTGTTTGAAGATTACATTTTAGTCATTGCATCAAGGGTTCAATTCCAGATGTATGTCTCATTATTTGTTACTGTGATGTTTTACTTCTATAACATGTTTCATGACATACATCTGCATTTTTTTTCCAGTTGTGACCTTTAATGAACAGACTTTGAATATTGCTGCAAAAAATATTTGCAAATATATCCATGCCCATAAGGAAGAATTATTAAACCAGGCTTATTCTACTCATGTTTTAATCATGTTTTGTTTCTCCTACAGCTTCTTGATCCCCAGAGCCATCAGTTAATGATACAGAGCATGACAGATGAATACTGAGGGCACACCATAAAGATGTGCATTAAAGACCTATAACACCAACTTTTGATATGTGTCTTAGGTTCATAGGTTCATAGGTTCACAGGGGATTACTAGATTAATAACACAAGAGCCTTTAGAAGCCTTGCCAATAATACCCAGGATATGACAATGTTGTATCTTAATTCTCCAGATATGGGATGAGCTAGAAACAGGCTAGTGGGTCTTTGGATGCTGCTGCCCTGAGTAATTTTACAGACTGCCTCTGTCCATAAGGGGCATTGGAGGTACCCCAGGAGTGAATTTATGATTACCCATCCATTTATCCAAATTCTTTTTGAAGAGAGTGAGGGACACGCTTGTTTTACAAAGATGTGAAGCTTATTCCATGCACGAGGTAGCCTTTGGGATACGAATCTGTCTCTCCAGCAAGTTGTGTTAAGAATCTCAAATAAGGTTCAAGTCCATAGAATGTATAACCCTTGTATAATTTTTCTTGCGATTATGCAGAATTTTCACTAGGACTGGATCACAGAATGCCTTGTAGGTCTGGCATAACTTACCTCTCAATAAACGATATGAGCCAGAGTCAAGTGATAGGGCCTTTAGTCAGTCTGCATAAGTCATGTGTCTTATGCTTTGTATTTTTTTTAGTAAAAAACCTTTGGGACCTCTCTGATTGGTGCAAGTGCCTGTTAGGTGCATGCAGAAGGGAGCACTGTACTCGATTATGGGCCGAGTACAATGCTCCCTTGACTTCCTTTGAACTCAATGCCATTTCTTTACTTATAATTTGAGACACACAGAAGGTTTTCCTTGCTACTGTAGCTACCTGGTGGTCAAAGTTTAGGTTATTATCTGTGTTCTTAGGTCTCGCACCACTGGGTCTACTCTTTCTCTTGGGTCTTTCTCTACCTTCACCCCTTCTCACTCACCCCTTTGCTCTGTTGACTATTCATTAGGGTGATGGATGTAAAGTTCATGTTATAGCATTTTCATGTTGTCATTACACTGCTGAAGAATAATACAGCCATCTTCCATTCTCTCAATAGGTTGTCATTGTCCCTCCAATGGTGTGATTTAGGCAGGTGGGAAGTAGGTTTTCCTTTGTGGTGTGTTGAGATAATGATTAAATCTAACTTAATTTTCCATCATGACAATAGTTTGACTCCAGCATCAAGTGAAATTCTTACTGCCTGTTTTTATAAGTCCCTTTCATGTGTACGTGTTGCCTATGTATCTGTCTTCCCCACTTCTGTTTTGTCAGTTGTACTAGTCAGCATTTGCACAAGGTCTGGCAACAAGCAAGTCTACTTTGTGATGCTAAATGGCATTTCAAGTCTTATTGGAAAATGTGTTAAGTTTTTGCCTTAGACCACCACATTGCCATGGTTAGCTTAGTGCAAATAGCAATACGTTCGCTGATCTATAGTAAAACAGACTTAAGGTAATAAACTGTGACACAGCTACTGTTCCAGATCTATCATGTAAACCATAAGTGAGACAACAATTGATATAAGTGTAATGAATACTGTTGTCAGTGTCTCTTACAATGTGTGATGAAAAGTTGTTAATGTATAATCTCCTCTCTGGTGAGCTATAATAATTCACCTGTTTGTAAAGTTTAATTTCTACTGCTCAAGGTTTGAATCCTGATATATGTTATACAGTAATGTAATTATTCTCCATATTAATATTACTTGTGTAAGTGTGTGCTGCATCTGTTAACAAATCACAATCCCTGTGTCACCATCATGTTTACAATTTCCTACTTCTTCAACCAGATGTATCTGGTTGTGTTGGTTATTGTCACTCTTCCATCTTCACTATCCCTCTATCAATCATTTCATGGTACAGAGAAGAACACATACTGAATGAGGAAACAAGTAATACAAACACACCATACAGATGTCCATACCAGCACCAGAATGCAAACTGTCATTGTATCTGCATCTCTGTATCCCTCATCACCTCTTCTGGCTCATCACATTATACTGTAACGTATTTAATAGGCTGATGTATGACATGTTTATCTTATATCATTTGGTTCCTGTCCTTACTGTGAGGAAGTATAATGCCCACACTTCACAAGACATCTTGCCCTGCACACATAGTTAAGATATGTGCCGGGTTATAATAATTATTTCAAAACACATACCATCCTTGCCATGTTTACAAATTTGTACACCCAATTAACTTGTGATTTCCCTTGAAGCATGGCTGATATATAGTAGGTATAAAAGTTTATTTCAGGAATTACTGACACAATTTGTGCAATCAACACATTTAGAGATCAAACTTACTTAAAATAATCACATCACATTCTGACACCCTTTGCACAATGATTTGTATATTGGACTTAAACCCTGCTTCAGCTCAGCTTTTTCATTTAACTTGCTGAGCTTACAGCTTGTGCCACAGAGAAATCTAGGTGTTAGGTGGATTTTCTCCACTCACTATTGTCCAGAGTGATGATAGCTGCTGAGTGAAACTAAGCCTGTTTGCACTACAGAAAGCTAGCCAAATTAATGTTTTCACTTTTTTCCTTTAGCAGTGAACCCTGTTTGCTTGCCACCAAACATCACTCACACAAGGAAGGCAAGCATAAAAATTAATTTTTGAATTAAGTTTAGGCCCTAACATGTCAAAGGTAGACTCAAACATGCAAAGAGTATATCTGCAACATGTTAACACAAGACATATCTGATCTACATTTAATGACAATCACAATGTTTCCTCTCTTCTCCTTATTTGCGCAAAGGTTGGCAAGGAGCACCAATGAGCACCACTTAGCACTGCTACTTCACATTCTAAGTTGAACACCTCAAGGTATTATCATGCATGTTCTAATACTTTGTCAACATCCATGCAATTACGTTTGTCAGCATTGTGCTTTAAGAAGAGATTTTAAACACATGTAAGTATTAATACTGGATTTTATTATTTCATTACATAGAAATTGCTTACTGTGCTCAAGTGTACAATACAGTAGGGCTAAGTAATGATGAAGTATGCATGCCAAGGCTCTATGTGGTTGTATATCATATGTGTCAGTGCTACAGCACTGACCTAACTGCCCAGAATGTATCCAAACACACAGTTCACTGCAGCTCACTTGAGCACAGTAAGCAATTTCTATGTAATGAAATACTAAAATCCAGTATTAATACTTACATGTGTTTAAATTCTCTTCTTCTTCTTCCAACCTTATATTCTCTGTGACACAACACTGATGTCATTCATTATAAAGTGCACTCTCATAGTGTAAAAGTAAGACTTTTGTGGTGGAACTTGTGTTAAGTACTCTGTTCTCTAGATTGTATAACTGGAGAGGTAGGGGGTTCTAAACTCACAATTGTCAATGTGTGTGTGTGTGTGTGTGTGTGTGTGTGTGTGTGTGTGTGTGTGTGTGTGTGTGTGTGTGTGTGTGTGTGTAATTCTGGGGCCATAGCATCACTGGAAGGTTAATTCAACAGGTGCACTCATTTGACTCCCACTCACGAGAAATATTTACATGGTCAGGTCAATCCCACATCCTCTGTTTGCAAACACATACTGCCTGCAACACACTGATGAGGTCATCATTTCACAATGCACTCTCATACCACTAAAGTCAGACCTCCCCTGTGGCGTGTACCTATATTGCACTTGCATGTAGATTATGTCAGTAGATAGGTAGGGAGATCAATTAAAGCAGTGAGAAACTCATGTGTGTGTGGGAGCAAATGTAAATGGATGCATGAGTGTCTTACATCTGTTATTGAAGATTGATGCTGTAATTTCAATAGACTGCCCTTCCATACAGTTGTACTGAGATGCCTCCTCAGGACTGAGGACATGAAATAATGTAATGCATATTGCTGTCTTGTAAGGAATATTTTTTTAATACGGATAATATCCATATTGTACATCATTTTTGTTTTACTCTCAGAGTGACAACAGCAGGGGGGCACATGTGTGTTCGGGTATACCTAGCATCAGGCAATACAGCACATTATTCCTTGATTCATACACATGATCTAATGCCTTCACATAACCACACATATTACAGTTGGTTATAATAGTTCCACTGTGGAGCATGTGATTAATAGCCATATTGTTAGCTGGAGGAGTTGTATAGCTTGATGTTCAGTTCTAGCATAGATCCTCTTTTTGTGTAAATGTGCTGACATCACACAACAACCATTATATCACATCAGTATTATCCCTTGCTATGTTGTGTGAACACATGTAAACATAGCTTTGGATTTCACGATAGTAAACATTTGTTCTGCCAGTGTCATGGTGAGAGTGCTACTGTGGCACATACATAGAGTACTGTGGTGTATATGAGTGTGCTACAGTTCTTGGGTAGTTTATGACAAAAATACAGAGAAACTTTCCTTGACCAAGAACAATTGATATAGGAGTGATCACAATTGTGTGCATATGAGAATACTCAGTTAATTGCCATCAGTCTGACATGCAGACATGACATTCATTATCAGGGATCCTTTCTTAATTCACACATTAATTTCAGTGGTTTGTGACACTATCCATTGCCACCTCATGTGACAGATGCCAACAATCTACAGCTCTGTGGAATACATTGCATCATAGTGAGGTGTTTGCATCTGTTCATATCTGTCTACACAATAACTGTGTCAGGCAGGAGTTCCTTACACAAGGGTATTACATATGTCATGCTCTGCTTCCTCATTTGTAAGACCACACACACCTACATATGAGATGCATGACCATTAGAGTATTAAAGTGCATAATTCCCTTCAAAGGGATCCTCCTCATATATGTGTTATGCCTATTTCTGTGGTATACGCAGTTAATACTCAGCTCAGTGGTAACACTGATAGGATGGGTTAGATTCCTGTAAAGGAGATTGTGGCTTCTGAGCCATTTGTATTTTCCAACATGTTATATTGACAGCATTTCTGTATACATCTCTTTGATTTCTGTCCACATTGTCCTCAGTACCCTGTTCCTCTCTGGTAATCCATGTATTGTAGTTGCCCTTGCCATTTACCCTCTTACTTATTTATGTATTCATACATTTTATTTATATGCCCATTACATTCAGTACTTTTCCCTTGCCTAGTACAACTTGCAGTATTTGCCCTTTGCAACTCTTTGTGCTGTCCTCACAAGCACTTAACAGGTTTGCCCATAGGTAAGCTCCTTTGTTTACTGTGCGTGTCTGTGCTACTCAGCAGGTTTTTATGGCTGACAACACTGTTGCTGGCTATGAAAACGTGATTGTATTGGTATAAGGATGCTGAGCAGCACACATTTGCGATTAGCTCTGCTGCTTATTGCTCTAACATGTAAAGATCGCATAGGCTTCGTGCAAAGCCTAGACGATGTTCATGAATCCCGGGGAATGAGTATAATGAATAATTTTGCATAAAAGATGCTGAAGAATGGCAATTTTAAGTATAAAAGTACTTTACAGGTTGCTTACATGAAATGGTTATGCAGGACTATATAAAAGCATGAGTGAGATATTAGAAATGTGAATGTGTAAAGCATGTAAAATCTTTAACACACAGACCAATAAGTTTACTAAGGCCTAGAAAAGAAATACAGGTAAAGAACAGATTAAGGGTAAATGGCGATGAGACTATATTAAAGAAGAGCAGAGTTAAAGCAATAACACTGGGTGGTGTTAATTAAGTGAGTGAGTCAGAAGAGCGAGTCTGATGAGTTTAGCACTTGAGACATTTCAGATGTTAGAAGTATGCATTTCCAAACTGCTACACCATGACACTTCATTTCTGTTTAGAATGAAAGGTGGTATCCACAGGTAATGAAGACACATAGATCTGTTCTTAAGGAATATTTTTTTGAGATGATGGAGATACTTAAAGTAAGAAATGTAATTAAGTAGGCTGTGCAGGAAAAAGAAATGCAACAGGATCACAGTTCGTATTAGGCAGAGCCCTCACTGACTCTTTTCAAGAGAAATCTTGATGAGTGGATGGGAGATCGTAAGTTTACCCCAGGGGTCACATCTGTGTCACTGCTAGACAGGGGCACAGTGAACTAATTCTATTATATAAGGGGACCTTCATTGTGTCACTACTAGACAGAGGCACAGTATTCTAAATTTATTCTGTACAATTTTTGTACAATTTCATGGGGTGGCAAAAGCCACATCACTATGGCTAGGCTTACAAATGCCCCAGGGCAGATAGCCTAGTACTATACTATGAAACTATGAAACTATGAAACATTATTGGTAATGTGGAATATTTGTAGAAGCAAGTAGTTTACAATGATGAATGCACTAAACAGGTAAATTAATTACTAGACTGTGTTCTGAAATCTTTTATTATAGAGGTATTATTAGAACTACAAAGGATAAGGAATGCTAGTGTATCTTCAAGTTTACACAGTATGATGCTTTTTATAACTAACTTGTAAGAATCAGGCATACATTGCCTAACAAAGTTAGTGGTAGTTTGAGTTCAGTAAGTGTTTTCCTAATAGCAAGTTCAACATGCCTATGAAATGAGAAACAGTGATATAGATGAATGTCAATATATTTGTATGTTTCAGTGGGAATAACCAAATTGCCCATGGGGCCATACAACTGTAATGTTGAAATGAATGCAAGCTTTAGTGAGGTGCTAACAAGTCATTTTAGTTTTTTCAGAGATGACAATAAGTTGGAAACAAGCTTCAGTGAAGTACCAAATCAAAGTAGTACTATGTTTAGAATTAATAGTTTTAGAGTTATGCAGAATTTTAAAAAGACTGTGCTTTTATAGAGTCTAAACCAATTACTGAAAGCATAGCCAAAAATAAAGGAGTAACAAACACACGCATGACAGGACTGTGTGCAGTTATAAAGATCTCTTTTAGAGTGATTGCAGCATATCTTTTTGTATGGAGGGTCGACTAAAAAAAAAAAAATCATTGCAACACAAATGGCCAAGAATGAATGAGGCAAACAAAAGAAAGAGACTAAGTGAGAAGGAGAGAGAGGACAGGGAGGAGGGAAAGAGAAAAAAAAAAGATTAAGAAGAACAGTTGTTGCTGCATATGTACTAAATCTTATACACGTTAGTTTACAGAATCTTGAAATTCTACCTAAGGATTTACGGAGGTGCTCGCTCTAGAAATGCAAAGATATTAGTTTCTGTTTCTTGACGTCCATGATTCACACAGAGAAAATATATCAACTATAACATCCTTATAGAAAGTAATATGGTCACAATATAAGGACTGAATATCTGATTCTGAATGGTGGCTTACATTTACCAAGATGTGAACTACATATCTCACACTTCAGGGCAAGCATATCAAAATGATGTCATGAACACCTTGTGATAGAATACAATGTAAAATAAGTAATCCAATAACCAGCTAGATGTGCAGATTTCTTAGATACATTCTAGAGCTGTGATGTGATATTCTGAAGTAAAGCTTTGATTTAACTCTATTTTTGGGATGTGATCAGTGCAATGGTTTATGGTACATTCACACCAATAGAATTTTGCTGATAAGAATATTAAAATATATAAAGGGAAGGGCTTTACAAATGCAATACATCTACATCTGAGTGAAATGATTGCATTTTAATGACAAAATCAATCAAGAAGTGTACTCCACTTGAAACTATTAAAACGGTTAGCACATATTTTCGCAAAACAAAGGATAGCATATAAAAAGAGGGCTTACAAATTTACAAAAGGAAAAATGGGAAAGGCAAACAGTATCTGGGATTCTCTGTTGAAATGTAAAATATATAATAAATAAGAGTAACTCAAACCATGAAATGACTTTGGCATCAAACTCCATTAACAGGGAAGCCTTCTTACAAGTATATCAGTTGATCAAGAAATGTTAGGGACATATGAAGATGAGCTAGTTAAAAATGTCAATGAACACATTATGAAGTAATTTACAAAGTCCATTCCAAAAATGTATGTGAACACAGAAAATGCTGTATTTAGATGAGAAAACATAGGAGTAGTCCTGTGTTAAGTGATGCTGCCAGATAAATAGAATCACTTATCAGAGAATATTAAGAATGAAACAAGCTATTGTACTGGAAAAAAAGCTGTTCCTGGCAATCATTCAGGCTTATTCGATAAATACTGTGTTTATTTTAATTAGCCTGCTGCATAGAGTGAATAACTCATCTAAAAAGAATGTATTACTAAAGTGTCTTAAATTAATAACGATGTTTCACTCTCAGTTTAAACTTCACTGTACTTACTGCTCTAATCTGATATGTATTTCCCCCCTAGTCTGTCATAACCCCATTACTACCTCATCTGGTTAAAAAATTGCTTTCTCTGGAAGCTTTATATAATCCAGATGTGTGTGAAATTATAAACTCTACCTCAAAACTTACCTTATTAAAAGTCTATGCAGTGGTCATATTGTTACATTTCTTTTTCAAAATTGTATATTTTATTTGACTTTTAAGTGTGAGATTTTAAATGCTCCAATGTCCAAATCTCTCAAAAAATCAAGTAGCAACTATTTCATGAGTCTTCCTTCTAGCCTTAGTGTCTTGAGTTTCTTCATTTATTCTGTCATATCCACTTTCCAAATAAAAATTGTCTACCATTTATTAAACATATGCTTCACCCCCACTTTATTTTATTTATTTATTTGTTTATTTATTTGTTTTGCATAGTTCTTGAATGTACAGTGTCAGGACAAGTACTTTATATACTAAATAAAAAGGTATTTTATTATTAAACATTAACAATGCTGTGGGTATAGCATTATGTTTACCACAGAAAAAAAATCTGTCTTTTTGTATTCAGATTTGACTAAGGGGAATGACACTAACTTGGGATGATTTACAATTAATTGGCAAAGTGTTTTTTTTTTTTTACAGGTTCATAGGTGTTTACTAGGCTAATGACCAAAAGGGCCTTTTTAAGTCTAGCCATGCATCCCAAATCTCTGACAAGTTCTTATACCCTTGATAAGTGTAAGCAGGGGGTTGGGAGATGAAACATTTACAAGCAGGGCCTGGGAGATGAACCATTTACAGGTTGCCTCTCTCCATTAGAGACATAGTTGCCAAGCCAGAGATGAATCCTCCAATTGTCCAGGTTGCACTTGAATTGGGTTAGGGAGCAACTCTGCTTCACATGGATGGGAAGCCTATTCCAGAGACATGGTAATCTCTGGGATACATACCTGTCTCTCCAGCAGGTCCTATTTATATCACAGGCAAGGTGTAAGTCTTTAGAATGGGTAATTCTGATGCTGTTTGTTTTGTGGATATGCAGGAGGTCCATCAGAGTGGGGTCTGACAATGCCCTTTATGTTTGGCATAGATCTCCCATCAAAAGCCTGTAGGAGATAGAATACAGGGCTAGAGCCTTGAGGTGGTCTGCATAGGACATTTTACTTAAGCTCTGTATTCTTTTAGTGAGGAACCTCTGTGGACGTTTCAATTGTTGACTATGCCTGGTTAGGTACATACCAAAGGGGCACAGTACTCAATGATAGGTCTGATGAATGCCGAATACAGTACAGCAATGACTTTCTTGGACTTAGATGCCATACCTTTGTTTATAAGTTGCGCAACAGAGAAGGATTTCCTCAGTACTGTAGACATGTGATGGTCAAAGGCTAGATTACTATCTATGTGTGTCCCTAAGTCTCAGACTACTGGGTCAAGTCTAAGGATTGTTTTATCAATATGATAGCAGGGGTGGATGTCTTCTGAAAGGATACTATTATACATTTCTTGGCATTTAGTTTTAGTTCATGGCTCTGATACCAGTTGTTTGTCTGTGTCAGCCCCTCCTGGAGAACATATTTGTCGATGTGAGATTCAATGACAGCTCCTAATTTGCAATCATCTGCAAATTTAGTCATCCAGAGACCACTGACATTGGCCTTGACTTCAGTGAAGTAAATGCCAAAAAGGAGTGGTTCAAGGACTGATCCCTGAGGGACTCCACTTGTGACTAGCCTCTTTGTAGAGGTGAACTCCCCAATTCTAACTTCCTTGCATCCTGTCTGAGTCAGTTGGCTATCCATTGGGTCACATATAAGTTTGTACCTAATCTTTTGTCTTTTTCAACAATGACCCAGTGGGGTATTATGTCAAATGCCTTGGGCAGGTCAATGTAGGCAGTGTGAACTATTTTTCCCTCATACATTGCTTTGGTGACCTTCTCAAAGAAATCAACCAGGTTGAGGAAGCATGGTCTGCCCTTGACAAAACCATACTGGGTTGGGTCCAGTGTCTGGAGGTTTACTGTATCATTATTGATCATGCTTTACATATAAGACTAGTGAGACTTATAGGTCTGTATTTTCCATGGGTCTGTAGATGGCCCACCTTTGCGCAGAGGGATGACTGTTGCTGTTCTCCATTCATGCGGCCCAAGGCCTGTTTGGAGGCTATAATTAAACAACAATTCCTGAAGCTCTGATAGGTCATGTTTCATGCTATTTAGAGGGCATCCTGGGATATTGTCTGGGCCCATTGATGCAGTGTTCTTGGCCTTAGAGAGAGCATTAAGGATCTGTTCCCTAGTGATAGCAGGGGGAGTTATATGGTATATCCTGATGGAAGGTTGAGGAGGAGAAAGGGGCAAAGTTGGAGCTGAATTTAGTGGCCAGTAGGTTTGCTATATCTTATGGCTCAGTGCAGGTGGCTCCATTTACAATGAGTTCTGCACAGAATTGGGTATTGCCTTTGAGGTTACAGAAATAACTAAAGAATGTCTGCATTTTTGTATTTTTTAGCTTCTTTCAGAAATAATTATATGATATAGATTGTATGTTTAAATTGTTTTACTTGTACCATGGATCAGGAAAGAATTGAAATACTGTAGAAATATATTCTGACTACAGATACAGCAAGTGTGGATAAATATATTCTTTTGATTACTTTTTTAAATACAATTTCAGGACCATAAAAATTATTTTTCAAGACAGATGATATCAAAAACTTTTGTAGCAATATTTTCATTCATTGCTATCTCATTAATAAAATCGGGTATGATAACTATAATATCATCAGAATAGGCAATAGTTATTACTTAATGCTCAGCAAATATTGTCCCCTTTAGCCCCTTGATTTAAATGTAACATAATAGGATCAATAGCCAAAATATAAGTGTAGATGATAAGGAGCGCTCTTGATGCACTCCTATATTTATTTTTACTTGCTAAGCTGGCTCTTTATTAATCTCAGTTTTACAACTGTGTTTTTAAATTAGCTAATATATTTAATCAGTTTATTGGATTAGTGTAATACCACAGAAGTTAATATATATCATTCAGTAAAAACTGCAAGAAAAACCCATCAAAGCTAGAGTTTTTTCTGTCTGAGACCTTAAACCTTCTGTATTGGAAGACCATGGGATATATGCAAATGTCCCCTTAAGCACATCAAGTCTTTGAAATATATGGCTTCTGAATTCCTTGACTTTATTTATTTATTTATTTATTTATTTTTGACTTTTTAATTCTTTATGGTTACATTTAGGCCAAAAAAGCCAAACTCCACAAGCTGGTGACATGCAAATTTCAACCTTTTTCTTGATGTCTTTTAGTAATGGACATTCAGAAGCCATGTAGATGAAACACATGATATCCTTAAGGAGTCATTTGCATTTTTCTCATGGCCCTCCCTTAGAGGAGGTTTAAGGTATTCCACAGTAAAAACTCTAGCTTGGCTGGGTTTTTCTTGCAATATACACACACACATATATATATATATATATATATATATATATATCTATATACACATATACACATATACATATATATATATATATATATATATATATATATATATATATATACATAGATCTATTACACAACAGAGAACACACAGATTTTTGAATGTGAAATAAAATATCAATGCCACAAGATCAAAACTCAACATTAAACTAAAAAAATATAAAACATATTTTATGTAGGGGTATCCCCTAAAACCCTTCAAGTTATATATACCTATATACCAAGTCTAGGATTGCACAACAGTGGGGAAAGGGCAAATTCCAAGAGCCTCACTGTGCTGCAATCTCACACAGAAAAGAAGACCATGGGTGTGTATATTTTTATATAAAAAATACATATGTCTGTGTGTGTGCGTGTACTTGAAAACATTTAAATAACTTAATGTCAATGTCTGCAAAGTTGACACAAAATAATTGGAAATAAACCCAAAACTGCACAACACATACACCACGACAGAACCTTTCAGAATGCAGCTACAAAAGATACCCCCAGCTACCTATATATTCCAACTCTAATGTCATACAGTACCAGAGAAAGGGCATATTCCCCACCCTTGGTATTATAGCAATATTGCTCAACTTTTGATCAATTGTTTTGTCATTCAGAGGCGTGGTCAAAATATGGACAAGTCATATAATTAATGCTAGGATTCTGATTACCAAAGTTAAGGGTCAGTACAATTTAATTATATTTAAATTAATTCTGGCACACATTTTATAGCTACATGTAAAATGAGAATATATATTGTTATTAGGATTTTTTTATATACTGCTAGTCATCTTAGGATTTATGGTGTATAAATTTTTGCAGTAAAACTGGATGTCTGCCTAAATAAAATTCTGAACTAACTATTCCAGGTCTGTCCATTCAAGGAGACAAAATGGCATTCTAACTGAACCCTAATAATATGGAATTGGCATTTGATACTTGAAACGATATTCAAGCTTTGAACTTGAACGTTTCATAACTCTTCTTTGCTCAAGAAATGAATACACATCATTTACATTTATAGTAATGTGAGCATACAACATTGGTTGAGCAAACAAGCACAAACATACCTTATCAGTGTTTAGAGCCATATAAGATATATAAAAATAAGATGATAAAGCCAATGCACAAAAACGAAACCTTTGCCAGTTGTGGCATTAACTAGATAACCAATCAGATATATGAGGACTAAAATAAAATAATAATAACAAGTGTCATGTAAGGGAAGAACATGGCAAAAAGACAGTAATATAAGTAGGAAAAGAAATCCAGACCTTCTTGGGAAACATCTCAGAATGTACAGGTGAAGGAATCAGAAGGTGCCACTAGTGTAGACAGTTCATTCAGCGCTTCATCTTGGGTGTCAAATGTTTTAAAGTTCAGTCTTTCCAAAGAACTTTATAATGTGCTGCAAGTACAAAACAAGACCTCACATTTCTTTCTTATAACCACCTCCTTAATGAAAACAGTTTATGTGTTTTAACCATATCTTGGGGGGGAGGTGAGTGAAAATACAAATTTCATCTTTGTCGATTTTTGCCCTTCTGATTTTGACAGCTTGAAAGAGAATTTGGTCACAATCTGAAGATTTCAATAAGTTTATAGCAAATGAATATGACATAAGACTTGAGACATCAAGTGAGCCAGTGCTATGAAATCTATCAAATCAAATATTCTTTTTTATCAACATTCTCCAAAATGTATAAGTGAGAGGCACAGCGTCAAAAAATAAATTGTCTAAGCTCATCATAGAGTCACACGTCTGTGGTACTCTCAATAAAAAATGGCTATGTCTGTATCTTAATTCAAAATCCTGAAATTTAGTCAATAATGATTTTTGAGTGCTACATGTCTCTGCTTCATGGGCCTATACCTGAGCTTGCACAAATTCAGCAGAATCTATTCTTCCTTCTAAAGTTATTATTCCAGTTGACCGTTTTGAAAACCTGGTACAAAGCTCACCAACTTTTTCATTTAGCTGTTAACATTTTTGTAAAGAGCTTTCTAGTGCTTCAGCTATTTAGCATACACATTTTGTTCTGCCTCCCTTATTGTGCAGCAGTTGTTTTCCCAACACAGGAAATTGCTTTATCCACTGAACTACTGCTTTTCATCTGGGATATAAGCACATGCTGGGATTATCACCACATACATTCTCAAAACTGGGAATAGCATAATTGCTAGAATTTATTGCAGTTTCTTTAAAGTTGTGCATAGTTCCTCACCATGCCAAACTTCAACAGTATAGAAAAATCATAGTTTAAGATATGTTGGCTAGAGTAATTTTTTCCACCATTTAACACTTCACTCAATGATAGCTGTGCACTTAAATTCCCATTTCTATAGTTTGCTGGGCTTTCCTCATTTTCTGCAGATATGTTTAACTTGTCAGATTCATCAGTTCTGTCCTTATTTGAATTTTCTAGTTCTTAGGCAAACTCAGTGAATTTATTCTTCCAGAAACAGATTATCCACAGTAGTTTTCACAATTCTATGAACCTCTACAGGCTAGTAGGAAGACACTTGTTTGTATGAGCAAAGGTGGAATTTAACGTCCTTAGCTGTAACTTGTCCAGCACAAATTTTACTCTGCCTGAGTTTGCATTGATGTGGATATTCTTGTGTAACTCTGGCATTCTGCATTGTCATACAAAATGATGTACAGCTATTTGCATATATTTAAAAAAGCCTGTCTCAGTAGTTTAAGCATAAACATGTCTTTGATAGGTCCCAGTAAAACTCTGTGATACTCTAGATAATGTCTTGACATGTCAGTGCTTCAGATGAGCTAAGATGTTAGAGAGTCATGACTTCTACCTCTTGCTGGCAATGTATCATGCCACTTGTAGACCTGCTTACATTTGTGGCCCTATGCTGGGGTAAAAGACTAGTTCAGTTGTCATAGGTGCGGAGCTTCAGAGTGATAGGGAACTGTGGTGGATGACACTATATGCATATAGGTAACACCTGATATTTAATGTAATAAGGCAACATTATGTTCATTGAGACCATGTATTCTGATAACGTGACCTTACAAGTGATAGGGAAATAAAAAGAAATTAGGTTATGCCATACAATGTGAAAGGTCATTGTCTAAGGCAAATATGATAATGATGAGGTCCATAACATGAGATGAAGATTAACGATGTTGCGGTTATCCTTCCATTATATAGGCACAAATAAGGTCAGACTGAAGTTCTTTGACCATAAAGATAAAGGAAAATTGTGCTAATATATAATCTGAAATTCATATTTATCAGAATTGTAAAGTATGGTGAGATGCTGGTATCGAAGTAGTCAGTCAAAAATCTGTCCATGTAGGACTTACAAGATAGCTACACACTGATCAACATCATAACTCAGCTCTCCTGGTGTGAAAACAGAATCTGAGAAAAAAGGAGTACCATTATTTATTTATTTATTTATTTCTTTTGTAAAAATCATTTACTGGCTAGTAAATTCACTTCCTGGATGCCAGCAAAGAAGAAATTAGGAAAACCTGAAAGAAAATCAACCAGAAGAGGTGAAGGGAAAACACTGTCTGGGAAGGACTATACAACTGTTTAGCAAAAAGCAGTTCAAGCTTCAGCTTTGTTTCAAGAGATGGCTTCCAGTAATTTAGTGGAAAAGTAAATCAAATGTACTCAGAGGTGATTAAAATAAATGAAACATTGAAGGAATATTTCAATTCAGACAACAGAAGGCTGAAAACAAATCGAAGAAGCTTTAACTAGCCATTCAGATGAAATGATGAAACTACAAAAATTAAAGGCTGACAATGAAGAAAAAGCTGGCTGAATATGAGGTTTCTCAAGAAAAAGTGTTTTAAAAAATTGTAGGATTAGAGTGGGCAGAGAAAGCCTGAGATTTTCTGTTGTACCAGAGAAACTGAAAGGAACAGACTGTATTCATTTTATGAAAGCACAACTAAGCAACTGGACTGCTGTTCCACAGCATAATTTGTTTATGGAAACCTGGCCATGAGAAAGTAGCCAAGACATATACTAGTATTAGTATTAGCAGAAGTGTATTAAAAATGGGAGATAGCAGAAAATGATTTTTCATTGTACACCAGTGAGAAATAAAACAAATTTATCCCAGCAATTGGGGAATGTGACATGACAGGTGTGAGATTCAAGTTGCTGTATCCAGCTGTCTTCAAAGTGTTTTTTGTTGGAGGATCAAAGTCATTTTTTGATACAAAACAGGCTATGGAGGAAATAAAAAATATATCCAACAAAAAGCAAGTGAACAAGCAGAAGGAGACATTGCTTCTCATTCTTCTGATGGTAAGCTTTATGGAGAGACTTTGATCTTTTCTCATATTTTCCTATTTTAAGCTTCTGCACGGTATCCCCGGTGATGTGCATGCTATGATTTAGGACATTCTCCATTTTTTTCAAATGTTTGATTGAAAAAAAAAAAGATTTGAAGAATGCTAATCATTTAAACTCCCCTGCAAGCTCTACAGTGTGAACAGCAATCATCGCTGGTTACTGCATTTCAATTCTAAGCTCTGGCTGCCACTGTCCCATACCTTTTCATAAATATATCAAGAACGCTAATAATTTAAACCCCCCTGCAAGCTTTACATTGTGAACCATGATCATCTTTTGGTTACTGAATTTCAATTCTAAGCTCTGGCTGCCACTGGCCCATATATTCTCATAAATATATCAAGAACGCTAATCATTTAAACCCCCCTGCAAGTTTTGCATTGTGAACCGCAATCATCTTTGGTTACTGAATTTCAATTCTAAGTTTTGGCTGCCACTGTCCCATATCTTCTCATAAATATATCAAGAATGCTAATCATTTAAACCCCCCTGCAAGCTTTATACTGTGAACCACGACTGTCTTTGGTTACTGAATTTCAATTCTAAGCTCTGGCTGCCACTATCCCATACCTTCTCATAAATATATCAAGAATGCTAATAATTTGAACTCCCCTGCAATCTCTACAGTGTGAACCTTTATCATCTTTGGTTACTGCATTTCAGTTCTAAGCTCTGGCTACCACTGTCCCATACCTTCTCATAAATGTATATGCCATTTTAACTGAATTTTGTGAATTATTTTCATCCATTGGTCATCCACTGCACATCGCCAGGTTGTCTTTGCACTCTTTCCATGCTGCTATACACCCTCTATTAGAGTAGTCTCTTGTAACTATGTTTGTGCTTTCTTTTTCACTACTACTTGTGTACCCAGCAAATTAAATTGATAGCTGCATCTCTGCTTCTTAACCTCTACCTCACTTCCTCTTAACCAGACCACTTAGTCATTTTTTTCTTGTAATCCTTAGAACTAGATAGCCATCTTTACTTAAAACCTACTATCTTCTCTCCTAGAACTCTCCTGTTGCTACCTGCCTATATTTTCTCCCAATACTTATTCCCCACCTCTGTTTACCTGTTAGTTCCTTTACTCTCTACACTGCTTACTATCTACATAGCCATCTCTAAACTTTCTCTTTTTTTCCCTTAGCTGTCTAGGAATCCTGATCTCCCTTCCTACTTCTTACTTTGGATTAAAGGAGAGAGTTTGTGAGTAATTTTTTTTACTGAATTATGGCAAAACATCATGTATTCTCAAACTTACTGATTGCTCCTGACAGCTCCTTCTTTCAGAATCAGGTCCAAGTTAATTACTCATTGTATGACAAGCATCTCCAGCCTTATTGGTTTTGTCCCTTTCTTCCCCCTTTCTCCCATCATGCCTTGTGAGTTCAAAAACTCCAGCTAGTGTTCCCTGCCATCTTTTCCCATGTTTTCCTATTCTAAGCTTCCGTATGGCTTCTCTGGTGATGTGCATGCTATGATTCAAGACATTCTCTGTTAATTTTTTTTTCAAATGTTTGATTGAAAAACAAAAAAGGTATATCATTTGCTTTGTTTTCATGCAATCTCACTCTACAACTTAAACATTGTATTGTTTTATCATCTGTTTCTCGGTATTGAATGATAGGAAAAATTGCACTGCTCAAGCTGCCAAGTGAAACACCATAATGCAGATCAAATTTTATATGCTCGATGGTATCATTTTCTGAGCTCATTATGGTTGCATTAATTCAAATATTAACTTATTTCACAACAAACTGCTTGGTTTTGATTGATTTGTGCTGCTGTATGGCTTCAAACACTCATATTTTTCAAAATACTGAATGAATGTTCTAGCGCTAATTACAGACAATCTAGTCATGCAGTGTCTTATAACATTTAACTGCTCTGTATATCAGAGGAAGTTTAGTTCCATGTGCTGTAATGTTGTCCTAGCTCTGTGAATGATAAAACATCTTATACTGTGCTAGAATGATAATTGTGAATGTATTTTGTTTTAATCTTCCATGCTTTTCTTGTCCTACTATCCCACTCGTACCTTGTTATCTTAGTCTAAGACTGTTCAACTGTGCTAGGAGTATCACAATAATTTAACCCCCACTTTTCTCTCTCTTCATAGATATGAAGAATGATAATCATTTAAACCCCCTTGCAAGCTGTGAACCTTGATTGTCTTTGGTTACTGCATTTCAGTTCTAAGCTTTGGTTGCCACTGTCCCATTCCTTCTCATGGATATATATATATATATATATATATATATATATATATATATATATATATATATATATGCCATTTTCACAGAATTTTGCGAATTATTTTCATACCTTGGTCATCTGCCACACATTGCCAGGTTGCCTTTGAACTCCCCGCCTCTCTCCATGCTTCTATACACCCTCTATTAGAGTAGCCTCTTGTAACTATCTTTCTGTTTTCTTTTTCACTACTACTTGTGTATCCAGCAAATTAAATTGATAGCTGCATTTCTGCTTCTTTAACTCTACCTCACTTCCTCTTAAATGGACCACTTAGTTGTTTTGTTTTTTTCTTTGTAAACTTTTGAACTAGTTAATCATTTTTACTTAAAACCTGCTATCCTCTCTCCTAGAACTCTTCTCTTGCTACCTGTCTATAACTCTCTCCAAATACTTATTTCCCACCCTTGTCTGCCTCTTAGTCCCTTTAATCTCTATACTGCCTACTATCTACATAGCCTTTTCTAAACTTTCTCTTCTTTTCCCATAGCTGTCTAGAAATCCTAACTCCCCTTCTTGCTGCTCACTTCGTATTAAAGCACAGAGTTTTTGTGTAAATTTTTTACTTTAATAAAGCAAAACATCATTTGTTCTCAAACTTATTAATTGTTCCTGATAGCTCCTTCTTTCAGAGTCATGTCCAACCCACTCTGTTTGCCCTCGCTTCACTCAGGCTCACTCTGGTTCCCTACCCTACCCCCATTTCCCATCCATGCTCACTACACCTATATCAAGCACTCCACCCACAATCAACATCAGACAAATACCACCACACTATATTACCTCAAACAACATAAATGAACACTTCACTAGTTAATTTAAGCCACAACCTTATAGCATTTCACCACCCATAGAAACTTAAACATACCTTAAAGCATATTACTTAATAACATTTGATAAATTTTTCTACACATATCATTGTTCATAGGTGTTCATAAGTGTGTACTAGGCTAATGGCCCTGGAGCCTTTACAAGCCTAACCCAAAACAAATTGCCCAGGCACCGTACCACCTGATGTTAGTTCACAGTGCCCCTATCCAGTAGGGCAACTGGGGTGATCCCTGGGGTGTACTTTCTGTTACCCATCCACTTGTCAAGATTTCTCTTGAAGAGGACAAGCGAGGTGCTCTGCTTGACATGAATGGAAAGCTTATTCCAGAGTATGAGCAGTCTTTGGGAGATGATCCTGTCTCTCCAGCATGTTCTGTTAATTGTGGTAATGAGGTTGTGATCTCTGGAGCTTGTGGCTCGGGGAGATTGGGATTTCTTTAGGTGTAGCATTTCAAGTAGGGCTGGGTCAGACATGGCTTTGTAGGTCATGCAGAGATCACCTCTAAGAAGATGATAAGAGACTGAGAACAGCTGAAGTTTCTTGAGTCTGTCCATGTAGGACGTGTTTAAGGCCTAGAATCCCTTTTGTGAGTTACTTTTGTGACCTCTCCAGCTGTTGTAGGTGTCTGGTCAGGTACATGCCAAACAGGGTGTTATATTCAATGACTGGTCTAGATGAATAGAGAAGGACAATGACCTCTTTCTTCCTGGATATGAAACCTTTGGTTATAAGATGTGCCATGTAGAAGGACTTTCTGACCACAGTGGCAATGTGGTGGTCGAAGGTGAGGTGGCTGTCGACCTGGGTGCCCAGATTTTTTATGGGCCCTTCAGTGTTCAGTGGGCTCCCATCAATGTGATAATTCATGGGAGCTGAGTTTTTTCCAAAGGGGATGATAACACATTTTTTGGTGTTAAGCTTCAGGCCGTGGTTCTGATACCAGTCATTGGTCTCAAAGAGGCCCTTTTGTATGATGTCTGCATCACTTGGAGAGTTGATAATGACTCCTAGCTTACAGTCATCAGCGAACTTGGTCAGCCAGAGTCCTTCTGTGTTGACCTGGACTTCTGCGAAGTAGATGCCATACTGGAGAGGGCCCAGGACCGAGCCCTGTGGGATTCCACTCATGACTAGTCATCAGTCTGATTTATAATCCACAACTTTCACTCTGTGGGTCCTGTCAGCCAATTTGCAACCTACCTAGTGATGTAAGGCTTGATGCCTAATTTGGTGAGTTTATCAATGATACCTGAGTGGGGAATGGTATCAAAGACCTTGGTCAGGTTGAGGTAGGCTGTATGCACTGCCTTTCCCTCATCCACAGCCTTGATGACTGCCTTGAAGAAGTCAGCCAGGTTCAGCAGGCAGGATCTCCCTGTGACAAAGCCAAACTGTGTGGGGTCAAGAGCTTGGGGATTGCTTGTATCTTTGTTAAGCAGGTCCATGATGATGTGCTCCA
The DNA here is from genome assembly GCF_019279795.1 of Protopterus annectens. Classification (NCBI taxonomy): domain Eukaryota; kingdom Metazoa; phylum Chordata; order Ceratodontiformes; family Protopteridae; genus Protopterus; species Protopterus annectens. The sequence goes on from NC_056725.1 coordinate 1,035,862,895, forward strand.
TAGCTTTGTATACCAGACTCATCAAGCTAATGGGGCGATAGTTTCCAGGGTCTGTAGTTGCTCCCATTTTATGGAGTGGGATGACTGTAGCAGTCCGCCATTCATTAGGGACATAGCCTGAGGTCAGGCTGTGATTGAACAGGGCACACAGATGTGGTGCCAGTTCGTTTATTCACTTTACCCAACATGCTACTTTTTCCTGTCTAACCTCATTGCTAATAATCCTTAGCTTCACTACAACACTGTCCAAAAAAACAGCCACACACACTGTTATACATCAGCAATCTCCACCACCAACCTACCTTACAAACAAGGCTACTACTCTAACATCTTTCCTCAGCTATTTCATTATACCCCCCCCATATATCTGTAGCCCTTGAATAGCAACTACTATATCCTTCAAACCCCATTTTATCCCTTTAACTCCAACCCCAGTACAAAATATTACGCATTGTACACATATCTTATCTTCATCGTATTACAGAGTGGAGATGTACACCCAAACCCATGGTCAAACACAAATGCTAACAAAGAAATGACAACAAAAACCTAAATTTAATTACTTTAAACTTAAGAAGCATATGCAACAGGATAACTCCTCTGCATGCCTGCATAGACCAAAACAAACAAGACATACTAGCCCTAACAGAAAGTTGGCACTCCAACATAAAAGATACAGAGATTACACCTCCCAACTATACCATTTATAGAATAGATAGACTAAAAAAGAAAGCCAGAGGGCAAGCCCTTCTATATCCTTCCATACTCAACATCACTCCTTACTTACCTTTTCCAATTCTGAAATGCTAATAGCCTCCCTGAACCTCATCAATATAAAAATAATCTGCATCATTGTAGTTTACATCCTACCCAAAAACAGTATACGTGTCTTAGAAGATATACTGTCTTGGACATTACAAAACATCAAACGTGAAACAGTTTTCCTTGGTGACATGAACATCAATTGGCATTTTATCACAACAGACTTTCCCACCACTAGTATTAACCCATATGGCTTTACACAGCTAATCACAATCCCAACACAATATAATAAAGACTTTACTTGCCTCTCTATTTAAGATTGGATTCTAGTATCTCACCCAACAAACTTCTCCTCCTCAGGCACACTCTCAGTCTCAGACTTGTGCTGTGGCAGGTACATTAAGTACTGTGTTCTATAGTCTGTAAACTTAGGTAGTGGTTCTATTCTCACTGCAGTCAATTATGTGTGCATGTGCGTGAGCTGTTGGTGGATGTTATACAGAGCATTTTAGGGTGGGAGGTTGGTGTAATGGTTAAAGTACTTGCCTTAGAAGCACAAGGTGCAGGGTTTGATTCTCACATGTGGTAAATGGCTTGGCTTAAAATAGCCTATGAGGGCAGTTAGCCTAGTATTAATCTATGAACCTATGAACTTAGTGACCATCTTCCCACATATGCCATTAGAGCCAGTACTCACCTTCCAAAACACGCTCATTGAAACACAACTAAACTTAGTTAACAAGTACTTAATGATTTACTCCAAAAAATAAACTGGACACTCCTAAAGCTACTACGTCTCAATGATGTTGTCCAATATTTCAATACTACCTTCCTTAAAATATTTGATAGTCTAGCCCCTGTAAAGACAAAAAGGGTTAAAAAAATACAAGCTCATGGATAACCAAAGACTGAATTAACCTGATGAAACAAACAGACCTAGTCTGGAACACATGGAAACAAAATAAAATTCAACAAAATCTTCTGTCCTTCAAAACACTCTGCTATAGCGTAACCAAACCAGTAGACAAAAGCAAAGAATCCTACTACTCACACCTTCAGCTACAACATAAATGCAACCCCCAAAAATTCCAGCACTCAATATCAACCCTTCTCAATCCAGGTATAAACAAAGAGCACTTCCATTCATCCAATGCCCCCATCACTAATAGCAAAAGAATTTAATAAACACTTCATAAAATCCATAGCTGACCTAATGACTACTAACACTAACACAAGACATCCCCACTTAATCTCTAACTCTAACACCAGTAACTCCCCACAATATCACTCAGACCACAGCAATAACAACACACATAACCAATGCAGAGGTAAACAAACTTCTTTCTCCTTTCAGCCTATAGCCATTTCAACAATAAAAAATAATGCTCAAATTAAAACTCTGATCCACATCTGTGGATAATCTCCTACCACGATAGCTGAGTAAAAACCACGTAAAAACAGCAAGAAACTCCAAGACCGTCAGTGAGGACAATAGTTCGTGTGAGCTGAAGGCAAATCCTTTATTCAGGTTATAAATAATAAAATCCAAACATCAACGAAGTTGGAGACAGCAATAACAGACAAGCGCTTTCGCTTGGATATTTCCAAGCTTTATCAAGTCATAAACAGATTCATTCAAACAGGACAACTGTTTAAATAGTTGTCCTAATTGGTCACATGTTCAGTTAAAGCGGAATCTAACTGGAAAAAGTATGTTGCATATCATAAAAAATGTGCATATCATTTAATTATACATGAAAAAGTTAAAATCTACACTGCGTGTGAAATAATGCAAAACTTGTGGACCATGTTAAATTACATTACAAAGTTGTGGCCCTAAATCCTCCATAAAAAAAGAGACTAGCAGTGCAGAGAGTAAAAATGTTACATGGAAAACAAGTAAGCGTTAAAATCAACATGTAGGAATGCATGAAAATAAAAATATATGAATTACACATTTGTCATCATAAAAAATGGTGTTGCACTACACCTGAAAAACAACAACAGGTGAATTTGATTGTGAAAAAATGTGAAATAAAGTGCAAGGTTGCTGTGATGTAGCAGGACATTTTACAGCCTGGCCCTCCTAAGCTTAAGCACTGAACCTATGCTAAGTGTCCCATTAAGCTGCCAAATCAACTCCCTGTATTCCAGGGTGGACTCCCAGTCACCTCCTCTAATACTTGGGTTCACCTGCTCAAGAATCATAAAGGAAAGTTTGTAGTTATGACATGTAAGTGAGTGTTAGAAAAAGGCGTTAGTTTCCTTTTTCTTTTCTATGTCGTAGGTGTGTTCGTACAACCTTTTCCTAAATTCTCTCTTTGTTTTGCCTATATAAAAGGCATCACAGGTGGTGCAGAGCCCAATGTAAATCACTCCTTTCGTTCCACATGAGAAGTGGCCGGAGGGTCTAATGTGAGTGTGTCTGGATTTTAAATAAATATGAGTATTGTTTGTAATAAGAGCACACTGCTTGCAGGCACCACATTTGTAGGTGCCTTTTTTGTGTTGTGAGTTATGAGTAAGTGCTTTGGGAAAATTCTTTAAGATTTTGCCCCCTCTTCCTCAACCTGCCAGTACAAACCAGTATTTCGAAACAATAGTTTCAATTTGTGGCGAGTTTGCAGAAAAAGTGTAAATAAAATTACCATCCTTCTCCTTATTGTGCTGTGTGGCAGAGTTGGGGATGTGCAATTGCGCACGTCCAAGCAGTGGTGGGTATAAGGTATTTCTTTTGGTGAGAATTTCGTCTGTTAAGGTTTTAAGTAAATTAACAGGATAACCTCTTTCAGCAAACATGTTGTGCAAGTTCTGAATCTCTTGTAAAAAGTCAGAAAGTCTACTGCACATTCTGGATGCTCTGATGAGCTGTCCCTTGACTATGCCTTTCTTTTGATAAAACGGGTGCTGGCTCTCGTAGTGCAGTATGGAGTTTGAAAAAGTAGGTTTCCTATAAACCTTAGAATGTATTTCCAAAGATTGGGGATCCCTAAAAATGGTAACATCAAGGTAGTGCAATTCATCATGATTAGTGTTGTGTGTGAAAGTCAAAAACTCTGTGGTGCTGTTGATGTATTGCAAGAAGGCTGATAACTGGTCTTCAGTGCCTTCCCAAATGAGGCAAATGTCGTCAAGGTACCTACAATAAAAAGTAAGATACTGTGCCCAAGTGGTGTCAAATATGTACACTTGCTCCCATCTGTGCAGTACCACATTAGCATAATTAGTGGCACATGAAGCGCCCATCGCAACTCCTTTTAGCTGCTTAAACAATTCCCCATTGAAAAAGATGTAATTGTTGTTTAACACCATGCTCATCATTTCAATGATTAAATTAATAAAGTTGTTACCCAAGTTGGTTTCTTTGGTGAAAAAATCGGCAAACCATTCTAGCCCTGTGGAATGGGGGATGCTCGAGAAGAGGTCTTTGATATCGATTGTAACCAAAAAGGAAGTAGGGGGGCAGTTGGAAACGGGGAAGAGCTTAAGAAATTCCCATGAATCTTTGCACACGTGAGTGAGAGCTGAAGTGTGTTGTTTGGTGACATAATCAATAAACTTAGCAATAGGTTCAGTCACACCACCTGCCCCAGAGACAATAGGTCTGAAATTCAAAGGGCTGATGCCCTTGTGAATCTTTGGAATTCCAAAGATAACCGGGGTACTTGGTTTGTTGACAATCAAAAAATTGTAGAGCTTTTCATTTATGAACCCCTGGAGCAAGTAGTCATAAAGAGAAAATTTGATTTTGGCAAGTGCAATGTTGTATTCATTTCGAGAAATTAAACAATACTGGGTGTCATCATGCAAGATGTAATGCATACTAGCCTCATAAGCTGAGTCATACATGAGAACCACCCCACCACCCTTGTCGGGTTTCATAATTCTAATGTGTTCTTCAAGCAACATGTTGATATATTCTAAGTCTTCAATATTCAAGTTGGCTTGTTCCGATCTAGTGGTGCTACCATACATGTTCCGCAAGTCCTGTTCAATTAATTCCTCATATAACCTAAGAAATGGGTGCATAGGAGGATTGAAAGTGCTTTTCCTGCTCAACCCAGTAGGTTGCCAAACTTGCCCTTTGAAAAAATGTTTAAGGTTGAGTCCTCTTGTGAACAACTTAAGGTCAACTAATAACTGGGCCAGATTTACTGTGTTGGTTGGGACGAAATGAAACCCTTTTGTAAAGAGATTAAAGGCTGTGTCATTTACTGTGACATCTGTATAATTATAAATAACAAAATCATTCTTCCTAAAAATGGTACAATCAGTGTGTTTTGTTACAGTGATATTAGTACTGGGCGAAACAACATGGTCCGTTGCGTCGGGGCAGGAATGAACTTGGTTAGGTGGGTTAAAGCCACAGTGCAAACAGGATCCTAATATTGTTTGTTGGTCCACCTCCACCCCGTCCTCTGAGGTTTGGGAAAAATCCTGTTCACGTTGTCTTTTGTCCTTTTCACATTAATGTTTGGCTGAAAGACATCATCTCCACCATTACCAGAGATACTAGTTGGTCTAACAGTTTTAGAAAATTTATTGTAACAAGGGTATGCTAAATCATTCTTGTATTCATATAAATCCCTCTCAAGCTTCCTTATTTTACGATTCATAATCTTGGTGCAAAATTGGTCAATGTCATCGAACACCTTATCATATTTGTGTTTGACCATGGAAAAATGATTGTCAGAAGTAACCAGCTGGTGTAAAGCATTCAGTTCTGTACTTAAAATGTTAGCTTTACTCTCGTATTCTGCAATCATTAACTTCATAATTTCAATCCCTGCCTTGTCAAATATATCACACATTTGTCTATATTGTGTAGTACCATATTTAACATAGTTTGGAAATTTAAAGAACCGTTAACACATTCATACAAATAGTCTATTTCCATTTGGTTGCTTCTTAGACCATACAGTTTGTTTTTAAAATCATCAAAATCCCCTTCAATTGAAGTGGAATTGGTGGAATGCACAGTACCTTTCCGAAAATTGAAGGGCTTATTAGCCCAGTCAGTAAAATTGAAGTCCTTGGGTTTTTCCTTAACTCGTTTCGGTCGGGTAGAGTTATTACTCCTAGTAGTGGAGGCGTTGTTGTGACCATCCGCATCCACATGTGTACTGGCGTCTGAGATCGTTTTTTTACCATGTAAGAAAGAGGTTATCCTGTTAATTTACTCAAAACCTTAACGAATGAAATTCTCATCAAAAGAAACACTTTATATCCCCCACTGCTTGGATGCACGCAACTGCACATCCCCAACTTTGCAACACAGCACAACAATGAGAAGGATGGTAATTTTATTTACACTTTTTCTGCAAACTCGCCACAAATTGAAACTATTGTTTCGAAATATTGGTTTGTATTGGCAGGTAATGACGACTTTAGGAGTATTATTCCTGCCAAACCCAATTTTGTGAGGAAGAGGGGGCAAAATCTTAAAGAAATTTTCGAGAGGAAACCCAAAGCACTTACTCAGAACTCACAACACAAAAAAGGCACCTACAAATGTGGTGCCTGCAAGCAGTGTGCTCTCATCATAAACAACTCTCACATTTATTTAAAATCTAGACACACTCACATTAGACCTTCTGGCCACTTTTCATGTGGAACGAAAGGAGTGGTTTACATTGGGCTCTGTACCACCTGTGATGCCTTCTATATAGGCAAAACCGAGAGAGAATTTAGGAAAAGGTTGTATGAACACACCTACGATATAGAAAAGAAAAAGGAAAGTAATGCCTTTTTCAAACATTCACTCACATGTCATAATTACAAACTCTCCTTTATGATTCTTGAGCAGGTAAACCCAAGCATTAGAGGAGGCGACTGGGAGTCCACCCTGGAATACAGGGAGTTGATTTGGCAGCTTAAGTTGGATGCAGGGAGGGCCCCGGGGCTCAATGGCACACTTAGCATAGGTTCAGTGCTGAAGCTTAGAAGGGCCAGGCTGTAGCATGTTTTGTTACATCACAGCAACCTTGCACTTTATTTCACATTTTTTCACAATCAAATTCACCTGTTGTTGTTTTTCAGGTGTAGTGCAACACCATTTTTTATGATGACAAATGTGTAATTCATATATTTTTATTTTCATGCATTCCTACATGTTGATTTTAACGCTTACTTGTTTTCCATGTAACATTTTTACTCTCTGCACTGCTAGTCTTTTTTTATGGAGGATTTAGGGCCACAATTTTGTAATGTAATTTAACATGGTCCACAAGTGTTGCATTATTTCTTTTCATGTATAATTAAATGATATGCACATTTTATGATATGCAACATACTTTTTCCAGTTAGATTTTAACTGAACATGACAACTATTTAAACAGTTGTCCTGTTTGAATGAATCTGTTTATGACTTGATAAAGCTTGGAAATATCCAAGCGAAAGCGCTTGTCTGTTATTGCTGTCTCCAAATTCGTTGATGTTTGGATTTTATTATTTATAACCTGAATAAAGGATTTGCCTTCAGCTCATACGAACTATTGTCCTCACTGACGGTCTTGGAGTTTCTTGCTCCTACCACGATACCTAAAACTTACCACTGATTCGGTTGCTTATCCAATCAGCATCCTTATAAAAAGATCTCTCTTTGAATCTATAGTCCCCACAGTATGGAAACTAACACATATAAAACCAATGCATAAAGGAAGGAACTCCACCGAAATATCCAACTTTTGCCTCATATCAGTATTATCTCCTATATCCAAAATTTTTGAAAGGTGTATCCACCAACAGTTAATGAAATACCTACTACAGAACAATCGGCTTAGTCAAACTCAACATGGCTTCCAGCCTGAACACAGCACATCCTCAGCTGTACTATCCTTTACAGACACTGTAGAAGGGCCAGAGATGAAGGATACCTGGTATCCTCAGTATTCCTGGACCTCTCTATAGCCTTTGACGCAGTCTCGCACCCCTTACTCCTTGATACCCTATCCAACCTAGGTTGCTCCCCTACCATATTACAGTGGTTTCAAAGCTATCTATAAGACTGGAAGCAAGCTGTCAAATGGTCTAACCATCTCTCCCCTCTTTCTACATAACCTTATAGGAGTCCTCCAAGACATACCTCTCAACTGTACTGAATTTCTCGGAATTTGCCAGTTTTGATGGCAAAATAATGGGGTGCCACAAATTCTTGAGTGGCCCCTTGAAATCCTTAGTTTTTTAAATTTACTATTTTTACTTACAGGCCGGTTGATGACACTACACATCACCAGCATATCATCAGCATAGTAAGGTAGTTCCTAACTGCCTGTCGGTGACTCAAATGAGAGATTTATTAAAAAAAAGAAAGAAAAAATCTCTTTACAGCAGCAGCCTACCCACAACTTGCATCACTGCTGCAGCCAACCAAAGAGGATATTTCATCAACAAGATGAGTTCTGTGGTGTGCTGCTTTTGTTTTTCTATCATTGCTAATCCCAGCTTTAAAGCTTCTTTGGGTAAATATATGAAAATAACTGATGAGCAATACTAAAAAACTAATAAAACAAAACCACTAAAAATAAAGGCGGCATGAGTGTGATAACTTTTAAGCATATCAGTTTAATAGTTTGCTTACAAATCAGCATGGCATTTGACCAAAAAGAAAGCAGCAGGGAAACACGGTGGGTAAACAAATGCAAAATGGTACACGGCATGCTTGCAAAATGATAAACATTCCATAAGAAATCTGCATAAAATATTTAAATTATAGAGTTGGATGAGCAGAAAGTAGGTAGGACAAAAGGTGGGGTTGCAAGGTTGGCAGCGGAACTGCTCTATTTATTAACAACTGAAAACTAAACAGGACCAAATCTTGGGAAGCTGATTTTTTGTTGCTATGGTTGTCAAGAGTAAATGGCCAGGGAGCATCTCAATAGTAATCCTCTTCATGGCTCTACAAGGAGGAAGGGATGCAGAAGAGATACGCAGTTATCTAGACTGTGATCAAGAACCACTTCTGATTAAACCAAGACTAGTAATTTGCCAAGACTTGGACAGTGAAGGTAAGTCAGTTGAAGGGGCAGGCACAAATAGTGTAATAGCTCTTGACAAGGAAGACGTAAAGTTATGGAAGTTTCATTAGTTGTCCCCATCTACATTTATAGTTTTCACAGTTCTTCCTCTCTTCTTCAAATGCGCACATTCTTAGGAAGTAGGCTTTACCTGTATTGTTTTACTGAAAACATTGCTTTGCTCATGTTGCCACCATAGAAAAATCCATCTAACCAACATTTTAAATAGAATATAGAAATATATAAATACCCAACCAAGTAACACAAACTGAGAAATCACAAAGCAGGCTGGTGTTACAAGAAACAAGGATAAAATTTATTCTTAAGTGCTTTCATCACAGATTACAGTTGACTTCTTCAGAAAAAACAGTGCCTCCACCCCACTCCTTAAATACTCATTACAAACACATTACAAACCAATTTGTAAAAAACACCATAGGCATTTAAGTTATGGCAAAGGAGTACAGACCAGATACGGAAAGCTAAGAATGGCACATTCATATTAATTTTGGTTTGTATGAGGCTGTAATCACCAAAGTTGTATTTTATCCACAGATGTGATAATGTAATAATACTGTGAACATTGAAGAACAGAAATGGCTTTAGAGTGTTAGGCACATTTTCAGAATCATGAAGGACTTTGGCTTCAAAATGTTAGACACTTTTTCAAGATTGTACAGGACTGAGTGACCTAAACAGAAATAATAGTGTGAGGTGCTCCAGAAGGATTACACTGTGTGGGACAACCCAAAAGAATTAACAGGTAAAGGGGGCCAGTAGTGGAATTAATGGGAGTCAGAGGAATCACAAAATAAATGGAGCACATTTCTTATATGACCATCTCATCAAATTTCTACCTTCTGCAAACCATTTGTGCTGTCTTTTGTGCATGGATACAAACAAAATGCTTAGTAAATATGCAAGAAAAGAAGGAAGAAGCTTTATACTGCTCCTCGATTCTCTTTATTGGCTTAGCTTCACTTAATTTTTGCAGTAAGCAAATAGCAAGGAATTAGCAATAAACATCACTGCACATCAAGCTGAGAAAGGCGTTAATAATAGCTCACAGAGTAGGCACATATACTACTAGTGTTAGAAATATAACATTCAAATTTCTAAACTGTTCTTCATTAAAAGAATTGCTCCTCATTTTAAATATCAAAAATTCAACATTCTACACTGTTCCACATTGAAAGGGTCTGTTATGTATTCATTAAGATTTTTTACAGATATCCCTAATAAATAATATCAAGTCATGTTTACTCATCAAAATAATGGTTTCTAAGTATAAAATATATATTTTAACAACTCTCCAAGTTTTCTAGTTGAAACTGTTTGTGTATGTTCTGCATTTTACCCATGTTATCCCATTAAGTACAGGATTTTTCCACATTTTGGAGATGGAAGATTGATAGCTGTGACAGTAGTTTTTTTTTCTGCAACTGAAGCAAGATTTGAAATATAGTAGGACATGGTACAGGAGGTATCCTTAGACTGTTAATTCTGATGCTGCTTGACTACTTTTAACTGCATAAAAGTGTATGTTACTGTACAAAAAAATTTCATAAGGTAACCTGCCAGCATAACTCTCAACTTCTTAGTGCAAAAAATCTGGATGAAGCCTAAAATAATGGGGGACAATGGCCCAAAATAAGGTTATATTTTAAATATAACGGTTACAAAAGTTGTTAGAGTAACAGGTTTTGTTTTATCATGCATTTTCTGAAGGATATGAGGTCTGAAACTCAAATGTCTGTCATTATATAGTGACTTCAATCCTTAATGATTTTCCAGAAAACCACAAATTTTATCAGGAACAGACCAAAAAAAAAAAAAGAGGTAAAAATTTGGTCACTCTGCAAATGTCAGGACAGTTGAGAGGTATGCCTGCCAGAACTGAGGCCCCAGTCATTGTTAACTAAATTTAGCTCAAGCTTATATTTAATATATTTTCAGATAGCAACATGTAATCCAAGTTTTTTTTTTCCAGAGGGGTTTCATAGATTATATTCTCTGAAAAAACATGCAGTGTATGTGAAGCCACTTCATTTTCAGGCATAAAATGAGCAGTGGCTGACTGCTGTGCACATGCTTGGACATGTTAAGTAGAAGAGTGCAGTTTGGATCCTTGTATGTAGCCTGGCAGTCTGGCACTGATTCTACCATTGTTTCCAGGACTTTGAGCCATCTCAGGACTGATAAAATCAGCTTTTATTGGATTTATTGTTATATGCTTGATTATTGTTCTGGTTATATTTTGTGTTGTTTAAGATTTTGTCTGTTCTTCAATTTGTGTTTGAAAGCTTTTATCCCACAATTCCACTGGAGTGGGTGGGGTTACATAATTTTGTATTCAAATTTTATGTTAATCAGCATCAAGATTTTTGGCCATTTGTACCTACTTTTCATCGACCTTTGTCCAGATTTTTGATGATTCCAGGTTAGAGGTATGTTTCAAGACTCCATCTTAGGACCCCTACTGTTTAACATATTCACCAATAACTTACATACTACTTCTTCCCTGTGATGCTAATTCAGTATGCAGATGATTCCACCTTAATCTGCACCTCTCGTACTCTCCCAGAACCACTCAACAATACTCAAAAATCATTCACTGCTATAGAATCATGGCTCACAGATGCCCAACATTTTCTGAACCCCCCCCATAAACGCAAACTTATAGTCTTTCACCCCAAACATACCACCCACAGCTATGACCAATTTAAAATCCATTTAGCCGACAGCACTATCATTGAAAGAGCACAAGAACAAAATTACTTGGTGTAATTATTGATAAACTCACCTTTGACCATCATATCCAACAAAACATAAAGAAAACTCACAAGAAACTAGAACTCCTCTACAGAAACAAATAATTCCTTACTACATCAACCAAGACTACCCCAGCAAAATGTTCCTTCTCCCCTCCCTATTATATGGTTCTTGTATACTTACCAATCTGCAAAACTGCACCAAGACAAAAATGGAACAATGCTACAACAAAGTTGCCAAGTTTGCACAAACTGCAAATATCATACATACCAATGTAAACCACAGTGGGAACTAAATTGGCTTGATCTCTTCACCCAACTTACATATATCCAAATAACTGCTATACACAGCCTAATCTACAAACCCACTGCCTGTTCTGCCTAGATAAGCTTGTCAAGCACTACATACCTAGCAGACCACTCAGATTAGAAGACAAAAAACTATTTGAAATCTCCAAACCTTCTAAATGACCAGATAAATCTCTATAGTCATACTCAGTTTCTAAACTATGGAATTGTCTCCCGCTAAACACCAGGTTAACCCCAAGCCTACCACTATTTAAAGCCTCTTTGAAAGCACACCTAAATAAGTCTTGGCTCTGCACATGTTTAACTCCAGGCTAATCACCCTCTATCGCTGTTTCCTCTATCCACCCTCTTTATTATTTTCAGGCTTTGCTACCCCCTGTACATCTCTTAAGCCTACAGATATTATGCTGCTTCTCCAAGTAAAGCTGTCTATATGACCTTGTATAGTCTAGTGTAAGTCTATTCTCATGATTAATATACTGCTAAGTACATTAACTTTTTTCTTCTCAAGTAATTTATTGTCAATACATAATGATGTTTTAGAAGTTAAGCAAAACATTAAGCAACTGTGCACCTTTGCTCTCAACTTTAACCTGTCTGCAATGTATTGTATAAAGTCTTAAGAAACATTTTTGTTGAAAAATTGTAATTAATCTGTTTATATGTACATAAATGTATAAATGTGGAGCTTTTCTCCCTGGGCCTCTTCTGAAAATGGGTTATGTGACCCAGTCAGACTATCCTAGTTAACAAATGTCAAATAAATAAACTAAATAAATAAATAACTTTTTCCAATGATCAAAAAGGAAAATGCTTGAGAGACAGAAAAAATACAGGAGTTGACTAGAAGAATCAGCAGCACCTTGGACTTGAACCAGAGTCTGGTGTTGGGAGATGGAGATGAACAGGAGAAAGTTCAGCATCTCTAATATTAGCGAATAAATGGAAGACTATAAAGCATTTTATCATATTTGTGTAATATAGTTTTGTAAGAAAAGGTGGCTGAAAAACACTTGGCCTTTGTTAACTATGTTAAACTTATGCACTGACTATAGAACATATACCCCACTTTATATCATTAATATTTAGAAGGAGGGAAAACTAACTGTAAATAAAATAATTTTTGTTCTTATTTCTATTTGTATAAAAACTTTCATTATATAAGCTGCATGTTATTTATAGAGAAAAGTTTTGTGTAGTGTATAGCCAGGGGTATTTTAAATGTGGGGAGAGTCTTTTCAGTGAATGTTGTATGCATTAAAGATATTAAAGTAATCAAGTATTTTTTGTAGTTGTAAGAAAAAAGCAAAAAGGCTGGACAAAAGCAAATGTAATGTTCACATGCTGTGATTTTGGGCTGTTGGGGTGGGGTGCAAAAATGCACTGATTACATTATATGTAGAATTTTGATATTTTCTCTTTTTATTTTACAATGGTGAATGTCTAGATTGTTCCTTTGGCTTAAGCTTTTTTGTAAGCATGTAAGCTTTAAAAGTAAGACAACATGATGAAAGTCATGAAAATGCTAAGCTTCTTACAACTGCAAAGATATTAGCTTGTTTTTTTTTTACCACTGGCAAATGGTCAGAGGAACTGAGATGTCTGCAGCTGAGGGAAGTTGTGCATTCTTTTCTGAGTGAAATTTACAAAGACATTGCTGAGCACATTTCCATGAAGACAACCTGTCTACAGATGCAAGCAGTTAATCTTGAGAATTCTGAGTATTCTTTGCTGAGGGAAATGCAAAATTTAAAGGTAAAATGGCAAGCAGTTCAATGATAAAATTAAGTTTGAAATTATGGGAAGTGAATAAGAGGTAACGACCTCCTTAGCAGCCTTAATGTTTTAATGCAGTTAATAGAGCAGCATACAATTTTGTTTTATTTAAAGATAGCCAATGCACTTTTTCTTAGGGCTAAAGTTTAATGTTTCAAAGATATGCATGTGGAGCATTTCTCCCTGGGCATCCCCTGAAAACAGGCTTTGTCCTAGTCAGATTTTCCTGGTCAACAAATGTTAAATAAATAAACAAACAAACAAATAAATAATAAATAATGTTTTCTGAAAGCATACAAGCAATTGTTCATACCTGGGAGTGGAAGAGAGATAAAAGAAGAACAGACAGCAGTCAATGTAACTGGAAACACAGCTGTAGTATGCATTTTAGCATGAATAACCTTAATTTTAGGTTAGATAATGCCTGTAGGTGCAGCCATCAATGTGGGAAAATTGTTTCCTTCTGGAAGGTTAAACTTCATGTTTTGAAGACATACATAGTTCTGTGTACTTGTTCCAAGTTTATAGGGGATGGGGTGTTTTCTATTTTTTTTGAGGGTTTTCATTACAACAAGAAGTTTTGAAAAATGAGAAGTAGATTCAAATAGAGATGAGAAGAAACAACTGTACAAAGGATTAGCCAGACAGACATTAGTATATGCATGTAACACAAAAGCTGGAAATAAATATTAAAAAAAAACTGTCTTGTATAATACGTGGCAACAACAGCTTTTTACAATGAGGGCTATGCTGTCCATACTGGGTCTACTTTAAGCTCTCAAAAGCAATAAAACCTGAATCCGAATCACGCTACACAAAAAGAGCAAACCACGACTATGTCGAACGAAACCGTGAAAGGGGAAATATCGAAATCGCATAGTTGGCCTGTCTGCGGTATAGCTCTGTAAGGTAAGTGTGTGATAGTTACGGACCTTAGGGTTAGGGATGGGTTAAGGTAAGTGCGTAGGTAGGTAGTGTATGTAAGGTTTTGTGTAGGTAATGTATGTAAGGTGTAGTGTAGGGTTTTGTTAAGTGCATGTGTGTGGAATATTTAGTTTGTTTGGTTATAGCTTTATAGGGGAAGTGTGCAGTAGTTACGGACCTTAGGGTTAGGGAGGGGTTAAGGATAGTGCATAGACAGTTGTGTATGTGGGGTTAATGTAGGGTTAGCAGTAGGATTTTGGTGCTTTAATTTAGGGTTAGAAGTAGGGATTTGGTTAGTGTATGTATGTGTTTTCTATTGTGTTTGGGTAGGTAGTGTGGTGTGGGTGGTAGGTTGGCCAACTATGACGGTTCAAGGTTTACATTTTTGTGCTTTAGTACGTTCGACGTATCCACAATTCTCTCTTTATGTGTCGCGCGATTCGGATTTGGGTTTTTTGTGTTTCGAGGGTATAAAGTAGACCTGTCTATACTATCCTGGAATTTGAATGGTCTTACAGATATAGATAAAAAGGAAATAGCATTGAATTATACTAAGAAATGTAGAGTGCAAATAGCAATGTTACAACAGAAAGATTTGGAAAGAAATGGACAGGTGAGTTTGACAAAGAGAGGATTTCAAAATGGATAATCAGAGGAATATCAGGGACAGAGGAAAAGTGGAGTAATTATTGCTAGAGGGGCTTTGATAGTGATAGATGAGGAAACAAGGCAAAAATGGTAGATTTGTGGTAGTGAGGGGCTATTGCCAAGCGAGGAGGATTACAGTAGGATGTATTTATATTCCACCAAACACTGCTGTTATGAAGCTTAAGAAATTTTGTGGAGAAATAATTTGCTTTCAGCAGGGAATATTATTTACAGGTGGGGAATAGAATTTGATTTGCAATAATGAGGATTTATCATGGCACCTAGAAAGGACAATATAAAAAAAGAGGGTAGATTTCTGAAGAAACTTATGAAAATATTTTGTATGGAAAATGTGAATTCAGTCGTAGGAACTCAGACATAATTTATATATTATTCCCCAAAGTACAACAAATGGGCTAGATTGGATAGAAATTATATTTCACAGGAACATGTGCATTTAATTGAAAGCTTCGACACACATCTAGCAACTATTTTTGATCATTCACAAATAAAATCTAAGATAAAAATGCAGGCTAATGAAGAAAAAATAAGACTGTGGTGTTTCCCATCTACCTGTTAAAAACAGAGAAATTTAAGGAATGGGGCGAGGAAATTATTCATCCAGTTATTAGAGAAGATAGAAATAACTTTAGGATATATAGCTCATGACTGGGATAAAATGAAAATGGAGTTTAAAAATAGGGTTGAAATAAAACAGAAACAGTTACGGTTAAGTAGTAATAAAAATTACTTAGGGGCAGACAAATGTATTGCAGAATAAGGGGAATCTCACATAACAAGAGGAGAAGCAAATGCAGGGTGCTAAAGAGAAAATAATGGAGTATCTGGATAATATGCATGAGTTTAGAAAGATTGCAGTTAAACAACCATTTTTTCATAACAACTCCAGAGCAAAAACTTTTAGCATAGCGACCTAGGCAACACACCATTGAAAGGGTTGTCACCAAACTTAGGGAAACTATAACAAGAAAAATAAATATAGATCCAATAGGGGTATTGGTGATATTTCAGAAATTTTATAAAAAATTGTATAAAGCAGAGAAATGTGGAAATCAAAAGAGTATAAATGGAAATATTTATGGAAGACTTAATAATGCCAAGATTACAGGTAGATGACGCTCAACAACTAACAGTTAAGGAGGTGATAAGATAAAAACAGTGATGTATAATCAATCTTTAGGAAAGTCTCCATGAACAGATGGTATTCCTGTGTAAGTTTGGAAATTAGGATTGAAGAAAGTGATAAAGCTCTGGAAGATTTTGTTTAACAATAGTTTAAAAGGACGAGAAGCACCAACATCTTGGAAGAAAGCTATGGTGGCTGTGTTACCTAAAGATGACTTTTAGACCCAGCTTCACATAGACCCATTTCAATTTTAAACCATTATTATAAAGTGTTTATGTCTATACTAGCTAAAAGAATGGAAAAAGGTATTGCCAAAATTAATAGATATGAATCAGTGTGATTTTGTGTAGTAGAGGCAAACATTTGACAACATTAATAGAGCAATGATGATCCAGAGGTAAAAAGAATGTAAGAAAATACCTCAGTTGTTGGTGGGTCTTGATGCAGAGAAAGCATTTGACAGAGTAAGCTGGGACTTTATGAGCAGGGCAATGGAAGCATTAGTATTCCCTGATACAATAATAAGGTTAATTAGAAGGATATTTGAAGGATCAGAGGCAAGAATTAAAGTGGGAGGGTTCCTCTTAGATAAGCTGTGTCTGAACAGAGGGATAGACAGATGTGTCCTCTTTCCCCTTTGTTATTTGCTTTATATTTAGAGACATTGACAAAGAAAATAAGGGACTGAAAATACAAGGATTTAATTGGTATGGTAATTAAGAAAAGTTGGCTTTATTTGCAGATGATGTTATTTTGTACCTGATAAATCCAGAAAAGGACATCTCAGTGCTGTGGACCATTTTGGGACAGTTTCAAGTATTTTCAGGATATAAAATTAATGAAGATAAAACAGACTATAGCCGTAACATATGTACCCACACACAAATCAGTTTAGCAATACCCATATTTATGGGGACGTGATATGATGAAGTATTTAAAAGTATGGATTAAAAAGGCTTCTGCTATGGCAATTAAGGATATGTGGGAAGACTCAACAAAAGATAATACAAAAAATGAGGAAATGGAAACTCTTCTTTAAGGATATGGATAGTAAGATACAGGCAGTGAAAATGTTTTTAGTCTTTTTAGTCTTGAATTTGGGTCAGGCATACTTTTATTAATTTGAAGAGAAGTTGTGGTTAATAATTAACAAAGAACTGAAGAAATTTATCTGGGAGGGAAAGAAGACAAGAGTTACATGGGATAAGCTGATCCCGCCAATAAAGCAAGGCAGTTTAAGTTTACCTGATTTGAAGGGATATTTTAGAGCTACATAGTTAAGATTCATATACATAACACAAGCAGAAGGTTATAATTCAAAGTGGAAAGGGATGATGATGAAAGGGGGAAGTTCAAGAAATAGACAAGAGACTGGGATTTTGGGTGTAGATCCTTAAGGAGAATAATAACAACATTACAGAATATTATGCTCATAAAGTAGCAGAAAGTATTCTAAGAACTAAGCCAATACAAGGATGGTGAAAGGAAATTTTGCCAGTAGGGATGACTGTTAGTGGGGGCACAGAAAACATACAAGAGGGGGATGGAATTTAATAGGGAAATATGGCAAAGAAGCCAAAATATTGGGAGCAAATAACTCAAGCAGGAAAGGTAATAGAGTGGGATGAGGTCAAGAAGAGATTTGGATTGCAGGTAAGAAACTACCTTCTCTACCAGGGATTTATCTCATAGTACAGGCAAAGAGAAATGGATAGAAAAATGTTAAGTGAAAGACCTGTTCTGGTAAATTTTTAGTTGAATCTGGAATAGGAGCAGCTGTTAAAAAGAACAATTATTAGGGCATATAAAATCTTGCATGATAACTATAAGAATAAATCAGAGGAGGTTAGAAAGGATCAGGAAGAGAGACTGGAAAAGGGATTTACAAGAAAACAAGGGGAAGACACATGCATGGTTCCAAAGCATGCACCCAAGTACAGAAGGTTTAGGATCTTTGCTTGGAAGTGTTTGCATTGATATTTTATACCACAAGCAGACTTCAAATAATTTTCCTCAGGTAGATAGCATATGTTAGAGGTGTGATAAGGAAGAAAGAGGCAACTACAGGCATATGATTTGGAAGTGCAATATGTTGGCAGATTTTAAAAATTCCCTGCAGAGTACTCTATCAGAAATATTGGGTGAGTAAGTGGCTGTAAGTAAGGAAATGACACTTTTGCACTGGGATACAGGATCTGAATTATATACAAGGTAAGGCCTTATTAAATTTAAATATGCTGGTTACCAAAAAAGCAACTAGAAATGGAAATCAAAGTCTACATGAACCATATTTGAAATTTTGAATATAATAAAAGAGATAAAAGAACTGGAAGAGGTATTTTTAGAAAAGGGAAGGAGCAAATTACATAGAAGTAAATGGAAATTGTGGGAACAATACATGCCTAATAATGTTATGGAGAAGGAGCAGGAATAAAGTTTAAGGGAAGGTAGGAATTCAGCAATTTTTTGTAATGTTGAACTGATGATAGTAGCAAAGAAAATATATGTGATGTACATTGTACTTAATGGAAAATGTTAAAATGGTTTGTGTTTTGTTTATTTTCTGTTAATGTATGTTTGTCTATGTCTTAAGTGACAGTTTAATAAAGGTGTTTAAAAAATCTGGCCATGCATATATTAGAAGAGAGAGAATGGAAAGAGAAATGATATTTGGTTTTACTTTTTTATTTTATGTTTATTTTACATTTGATTATCAGGGTGGAACAATGATCACAGTTAACCATTTGCAGGTATTACTCAGGTGAAATAATCTCCCCACACAAAAGAGAGAATAGAGAGACAGTAAGCTGTGCATATCAAAAACAGAACAGTAATGATATATGACAAAAAACATACAATAGAAATGAATAAATGTAGCAACTATTATGAGAAAAATGTATATTTTACAATTCACATAATTATATTTTGGATTTTCATCATGGTGGAAATGCTGTGGGGTAATGTGTGTCAGCACAGAGGATGGTGGGGGGTTATGAGGTGTTAGTAGTTGTAGAGAATAATGCTGGAGTTTATATGATATGGCTTGTGGAGCATGGGCAAACATAAAGAATATAGTTAAAAAGGAAAGGGGGGGGCAACATGCTTTTCTGCTTGAAGGGGACCATTTCAAGCTAGATTTAAGGACTTAGAATGCATTACCTGAGGTAGTAACACAGAATGAGTCTTCAGAAGGATTCAGAGCTGATTAGACAGAGCAAGGAGAAGAAATGAATGGTTAAGGATTTGAGAGATGCAACTGTAGATGGGCAAGCAGTAACACTTGACAAGATAAGTAGAATAAAGGTCTGGATCCTGTTTTACCACAATGTGTTAATGGATCATTATGAGTGTACTATCTTTTCTGAGAAATATTTACAATTATTTATCATGCTTTCTGTGAGAAAAGATGTGCTCACATCACTTTTAAGCCATCCATTTTAAATCTTCCAATTGTTTTCTCTGTCTTGCTCAGCTTTTTCAATCTGATGCATGACAAACTTTTGCAGTTACTTTTTGTACAGCTTCTGGTGAAGATCATGTACTCACTTTGTTGCCCTTCCCTAACATCCTGCATCCCACAAAAGTCATTGCAAATGGAAGGTCCTTATAACTATACGTAGTACTTGGCACTGGCTCCTATCAGCTGCCTGTAAAGAACAATGGCATTTCTTGTTTCCTACAGCCCATATTTCTTCCTATGCATCCCAATATCCCATCAATGCTCTTGCTACTCTCTGATAAGCACTGTTCACCTTTAGTTAATCACATATGTTTGCCATCTGGTGCTATTTCACAATAATTGTTACAGAAGCAGTAACTGGTAATTCTTTTTGCGCATGTTTGCTTTCTGGATATGTTATGTTCCTTTGTTTCTGAATCTATGAAACATGTTCTAAGCAGTCCTAGAATTTTTCAAGTTTTTTTTCATTCTTTCGGCTTTATCTGATGATATATGACTTATTAGCATATAGACACAAATTTCCAAACACAACTATTTGGAACATGACCTGTTGAGATACTGAAAAGGTCCTACTTTAGTAATCACTCATGCAGTACCCCACTGTAGCAGTCCTTTTATATTAATGAACTCTATTTATTTTTACTAAGTCCTATTTTCTGTTTAGAGTTTTACCTATGCTATTACCATATTGTGTACTACGTGTGTCTCTAATTTATTCCCTAACATTATGGGCAATTCCACATTAGATAAATTGCTAAAGTCTAGATAGGTCATATCACCAACCACTTCCTTGTAAGCCATCTTGTTAACAATGCAAAAGATTATTTTATTTCTAGGTCCTTTCCCCTCCTCTGCCTACAACCATTAATCTTCCTCTTATGAGACTCCATTCATTCCCTAGTGGTGGAGAGTCCTCTAAACCAGTAGGATGAGAACCGCCTCAAGAAGCCATCATCCAGACAGACATCAAGGAGTTTGTGCTCTTGTCTGTATCCTGGTAATGAGAATATTTTGGGTAAATCCTTAAGCCCAACCCTAGTCAGGCAAGTGGTTACCTGCTTCACTTTGAAGACTAACAATGACTCCTCCCAAGAATGTACACTGCCATGCACTCACTAATGACGGATACTACCAGACACTGGCTTGGTAAAACAGAATCCTGCCCTATGCATGTCCACTTCAACACTACGACCTCTGAGGGACTGTATTTATGTGCATCCTGCTCTGCCCCCCCCCCCCATTTGAGCCCACCATTGAAAATAGCCACCCCAGCTGCTAATCGATCTCTGGACACCTGGTTGATAGCTATGGCTTTATCCCTGAATGCCGTAGTACAGACTACACGGAACTAACTTGTTTCCCTTTGTTACACTGACTTTCCTGCAAGAAATTGATGCATCCTTTTGATGTGTGAATTGCTGTCTTCCAGATTTTCCAGAATTCTTTCAGTCAGCATCGATTCCATATATTTCTTCAAATGTATTCAAACTACCAGTCTGATTATTTTCAGCTTCTGTTCTTGTGAAAAGACACATCTAGACAAAGACAGATACAAAGGGAAGTTAGATCTTCCCACTTTTTTTCAGAAGGTGAATCTTTTATGATTTGTTAAAACAGTTAGTGATAGTCATCAAACATTTTTATTCAGGCATGCAAAGTGCTGTTGGATGAACTGTTACTTATATTTTAATAAACTATTATTGGTCTAAGTTACCTGATTTTTCTTTTGTAGTTTTGGAAGTTTATAAGTGACAATTTATACCAGTTGCCATATTTTTGCATTTAGTTAGTGATCTTACCAGATCTCCCCTCAATTCTTAAGAAAACTAAGTTGAATCTAATCAGGCTCATTGTTATTTCCTTTTTGGGTATTTGATTTTTTTTTCTCGGAACTCATTCTTCTGGGAAAAGACAGGAACCTTGTCCTAGGCATGTCTATTGACTGAACTTAGTCAGTCTTTATCCCTTTTCTTGTAGATACTTACTGAAATAATCAGCAAACAGACCAACCTCTTCACCTTTTTCATTTTATTTAGCTTTACTAATAGTTTATGTAAAACTTTTTATGTATATCATTTAGTGAATTCTGCGGTCTAAGTGGAGCTTTCTATTCTGGCTATTTTTACCGCTTTGTTTTAAATAAATTTGTATGGTTCTTACTTATTTTTTTCTGTCTTTCCTTATATTTCCTAAATTAGTGTTTTCTATAATCTTTAACATTGTATCAATTGAGAATTACAATACTCTTTTTTTCATTCAGTTAGATTTGTATAGCTATTTCCCACAAAACGTTATTGCTTCTGGAAAAGTGCTTCCAAACTACCCACATTTAATTAATTAATCAATCAATTAATTAATTAATTAATTAATTAATTAATTAATTAATTAATTAATTCATGTATGTGTTTGCTTATTTGCTTATCCACATCTAGTTATTTATTTATTTGGTTAATAGTTTGTGTGTGAGTCTTGTTACTCAAGAAGATCCAACTGCACGGATTTAATTTTTAAGTGAAGGATGGAGGGAATTTAAAAACATATAAATACAAAAATATAACAGTGGTTACATTTAAATGAATTACAACAGTGTGTTTTCGAGACTCAAAAAGTTCAGTGCCTTTGTGTACGCTTATGAGAGAGTAAATAATAATCAGTGACACAGGAGCCAGCTGAAGGCAACCATAATGCTTATTCTTGAGGATACAAGTGAAGAAGAAGAAGGAGAGAAAGAACAAGACACAGTCATCTGTGACACAGCACACAGAGGTACAATGGGTACTGAATGCAGCGTGCTGTACTCATTACCCCAATCTTGAACGCTTGCATTAAACTAATGACACAGTTTACTGATATACCCAGTATAGTCTGTACTGTAGATGAGAGACAGCAATGACAAACATATATCATTTCAGAACTTTTAAAACACATTTTACAAGAATTCCCATACTGCTGAAATAGCTCATTCTCTGCTGTCATGCTGTGTTACATAATTATTCCACTAGGTAGGCTTTTTGATTAAACTATGTTAGCTGGAACAGTTAGACTTTATAAAATGCGGGAATGATCATAGCTGCTTAAACAGGCACATGCGGTAAATGAGCACTGGAGCTATTAGCAACAGTTGGATTAGCAACTGGAACATCAATATGTGATCTCTGTGAAATGGAGGACTGGAAATGCACTCTGAAGCAGACTGGTTGGTTAAACACTGCGGCAATTCTGGTACAACAGTGTCTCTGACTAGTACTTTCTCCTAGCAGCACTGATTTTGAGTAATAACAGAACAGTTTCACACAGCTGCTTACTATCCAGCCAACCATCTTTAAATATTTGTGGTTTAACTCATCTGATAACCAACCTACCATACTAAATGAAAGGTCCAAGAAACATAGCTTGTAAGACTGGATCCTAACATCAAACATCAGTAGAGTCACCCACTCAGGTACTCTGCCTAATTTATTCAGTGTCCATAACCAGAGGGAAGGACAGAGGGGGTGGCTTCCCCCGACACAAAGTGTTAGGCGGTACAATTGGTAGATGCCAATGTTGCCACAGAGCAGTGCTAGCATCTAGCATTCAGAAAGGAATGGCACTACTGTATTCATGACTGAAGTGCCACCTGTTACATTGGTAGCATCCACAGTGCCAAAAGAGATGTTTCTTAACAACTTAACTTAGAGCTGAAGATGGCGCCACATCATGGAACTACAGAGAGCACCAGATAACACGAGTTCAGTTCTGACCATAACTGTACATAAGCTATCTGGTCATATGCCAGAACACGTAATATAACCAATTTCAGCTGGATTACACAAAAGAGACAAATTTTCAGAAGCTTAATGCAATTTTCTATTGCAGCAGTGCAACCGGCATCCACTAAAAGTCCTTCGTCTAGATGAATCTGTTCCTTATTTCAGTGACACCTTCTTAAATATACTCAACTCGTTAGCTTCCATTAAGAAAACTCTTTGGTTCCTTGGTTGTCCTATCAAGACAAAACTCATCATGAATGAAAGGGATAATCCTGGAAGATTTAGAAGCAAAGCAATTCACCATCCTATTCAGACATATAGGGTCTAAAGAAATGAAGTCCTACACTAACACTTAAAGAAAATCAAACCACAAAAAGAACCACAAATGTTCCAAAACAAGTTTGGAATACCACTAATAGACTATTAAAACCTGGTAAATCCACTGTTAAACTCATTGTTGACCTTACACTGAGTGCCAAGATTGAAAAATCTAAAATAATTAAAACCAGCCATTAGCCCCTGAGGAACTCCTCAATGACTAATTACATAAAGCAGACAACTTCATAGCCTAACTGCCATCGTCATTAACAGAAGAATCTGAGACTAATATGTCTCAGAGATATAGAAAAATCATTTATGATCCAAAGCCATACAGGAGATCAATATAGCTGTTTATACAGTTATAGCCTTATTACAATCTTATCCCTCATTCAAAGCATTGGAGAAATGTATTCACAAACAACCTCTGTGCCAGTTAATTAATGACAACTTCCTGCATCATGGTACAGTACCAATAAAGCCTAACTATCATTTCCTAATATCAGACATGTCTACCTAAAACAAAACTATTTCACTGCCAACATTTCCTGGACTTCTAAAAATCATTTGATACTGTCTCCCATGTATTATCACTTTAGAAACTCTCCACCCTGTTATTGACAAAAAAAGAAGTTATGTACTCACCATAACATTCCATCTGAGTAGTTGTACTTCATTTGTCTTCAACCTGTGGGTCTCAGAAATCACATCGGAAATAACACGGCCGCATTTTCCAGCTATGGATCCGAGCTCCAGACTCCTCCCCTTACCCATAATGCACCATATCTCCCTAATCCCTTCAGATCAAGTTTGTTGCCTAAGAGGTATCATATACCCGACCCAAAATCACCTTATCATAACAAAAGTCTCCATGATACTCCCAGG
Source organism: Protopterus annectens (assembly GCF_019279795.1). Taxonomy (NCBI): domain Eukaryota; kingdom Metazoa; phylum Chordata; order Ceratodontiformes; family Protopteridae; genus Protopterus; species Protopterus annectens. The sequence goes on from NC_056725.1 coordinate 1,035,887,662, forward strand.
CCTGGGCAGAGTCAAGGGCCACACACTTTATGCAAGCTAAATACAGACTGCATCCATGATAAATAAGGTCAGGGGGAAGGGGGAAGTTGAAGACAAATGAAGTACAACTACTCAGATGGAACATTATGGTGAGTACATAACTTCTTTATCTGAAGTAGTTTACTTCATTTGGATTTCAACCTGTGGGACAGAGTCTCCAGCTAACACAAATTCCTGGGTGCCCCTCATGGAAGGATATTCCAGAGCACCACAGAGCCAAAGGATGCTCTATTCCGAGACACAATATCCAGCTTGTAATGAGAAATGAAGGTATGAGATGAGGACCAAGTAGCTGCCTAGCAGATATCATCCAGAGACACCCTAGACCAGAAGGCAGCTGATGTAGCCATAGACCGGGTGGAATGAGCCTGAACTTGTCCGAGCAGGGACCTACCTTTCACCACATATGCATGAGCAATGCACAAGGAAATCCATCAAGCAATTGTTACCTTGGAAACTGGCTTGCCTAAAAAAAGGTTTAGCATAAGACACAAATAGCTGGTCAGGCTTACGAAAGGGTTTCATCCTATGTAAGTAAAATCTCAGTTGTTTATGAACATCAAGCAGATGCAACTTGTATTCCCCTTTCTTCTGGAAGTTGGGGGAAAAACTTGTAAATTTATTGTCTGATTAATATTGGCTTCCAAGGCCACCTTAGGAAGAAAAGATGAATTAGTATGCAATGACACTCTATCCTTGTGGAAGATATCAGAAAGACCCTGAAGCTCTGGCACTCTTCTGGCAGAAGTAATGGCCACCAAGAAAGCAGTTTTCCATGTCAAAAACTGCAAATCCACCAATGCTGCAGGTTCAAAGGGTACAGAAACCAAAGCCTGTAACACTAAGGTAAGATCGCACAGAGGCGTAGGGTCCTTCACCAGAGGTCTAATTAGAAAAGCACGCTTAAGGAATGTTTTACAAAGTTTGGAAGAAGCCAGGGAAGACATATTGACCCCCACATGGAAATTAGAGATAGCTGTTAGTTGTACCTTAACTGTAGAAGAACTAGCACCCTGATGGAAGATGCTTGCCAAAAAGTCTAAGACCACTGAAAGGGGTGCCGTAAAAGGGTCCAAAGCCCGCTGAGTGGCCCATATGGAAAAAGTCTCCATTTACTATGATACACCTTTCTGGTGAATGATTTGTGAGCCACAACCAAAATAGACTTTACAGGGGATGACAATCCGGGAGTCCTAATAATCATGGGAACCAGAGCAGCCAATCTGTGAGCTTCAGACTGTCTAGATCTGGGTGAGGAATCCCTGAGGGATGGGAAAGAAGATCTGGAACTGGATCCAATGTCCATGGAGGAACAACTAAGTGAGACCACAGAGAGTGGAACCAAACCTGGCAAGACCAGAATGGGGCTATGAGGATCACAGTGCTCCCCAGCCTTCAAGCTTTCTGAAGAAACTTGGACATAAGCGGAAGAGGAGGGTAAGCATAGAGTAGTCTGGGAGGCCAAGCATGAACCAATGCATCTCTGGGGACTTCCCCTTCCAGGGGTTCAGAGCAAAAAACCCACTGCACTTCATGTTGGTAGAAGATACGAAGTGATCACAGCCAGGCTGACCCCACTTTAGAAAGATCTGTTCTGCTACTGAAGGATTCAGAGACCACTCGTAAGGCATCAGGATCGATCTGCTGAGCCTGTTCGCTAAAATGTTGGACTGCCCCGGAATGTGCATTGTTATTAGAAAACAGCCCGTGGAGATCACCCATTCCCACAGTCTCTTGGCTCCTCAACAGAGGGGATAAGATCTGGTTCTCCCTTGTTTGTTGATGTACAAGACTACTGACATATTGTCTGTCTGAATGGCAATCATCCCTAGAGGAAGACGGGCATGAAGTGCCTGCAATGCCAGAAGAACTGCCGTCATCTCTAGGACGTCAATATGCATTTCGGTCTCAGAGGGGGACCATGTACCTTGGACCATCCTTCCCGAGCAGTGCCTCCCACACTAAATGGGAGGCATCTGTGGTCACCATGGTTTTGGGAAAAGCAGGGTGAAAGGAACGTCCCTTGAGGATATCCAGAGAATGAATCCACAACTGAAGGGATTCCCTACATACCCTCAAAATTCTCACTGGGAAGGTGAGATGAAGGTCTAGCAGGGGACCACTGAACCACGAGTGTCCATTGAAAAACTCTCATATGAAGATGAGCCAATGGCCGGAGATTAATCATGGCCACCATGGACCCCAGTGCCCTGAGAACTGCCTTGGCTGTGGGGACTTGAGAGTGAAGAATTTGTACAATATGCAATCTTAAACTGCGTATCCTGTCTGGGGTGATAAAAACCCTCGTTTGAAGGGTATCTAAACATGCCCCAATAAAGTCCAGAATCTGGACTAGCTCTAGAAAAGATTTGTTCAGATTGATGGTGATACCCAGGTTGCTCGCTAACTAAATGAAGTAATCCCTGGCCTGGCACAGTCAATGCTCTGAAGTGGCAGCAAATAGCCAATCATCCAGGTGCGGGAAGACCTGAATACCCTGGAGCCTCAGGTGAGCCACTACAACTGCCATTACCTTGGTAAACACCCTGGGGCTGTGGTGAGACCAAAGGGAAGGGGTCTGAACTGGTAATGATTGGCTCCCAGACAGAAGCAAGGAAACCTCTGGGAGCACATGTCCATTTTGAAAAAGTAGTATGCATCCTGGAGATTGACTGAGCACATCCAGACTGAAGCCTGCAGAAAGGCAAGGGTAGAGTGAAGGGTGACCATCTGGCATTTTGTCTTGGTTACTGACAGGTTCAATGTGGACAGATCCAAGATAGGTCTGAGGTCCCCCCATTTCCTTTGCCACTAAAAAGAATCTGGAGTAAATGCAGAATTCAGACTGGTCTGAGGGGACCAGTTGGATGACTCTTTTCTTCAGCAACTTTCCTATTTCTAGTGCTGCCTCTTCCCATTGCATGGGTTGGATGTCTGGGAAGAGTTTGTTCAGGTGGGGATGTTCCTTGAATGGAACAAAATATCCTTGGGATATGATTCGCAACACCCAGCGATCTTTAGTAATGGACTCCCATGCCTTGGGGTGTAGCGATAGGTGACTCCTGACTGCCTCCAGAGATGAGTGGTCAGATAACCCTTCAGGGCTGTTGCCCAGGACCCTCCAAGAAGGGTTCTTGGGACACATAATTCGTAGAACACCCTCTGTCTCTTAGGCAGAATCTGTTGTGACACCCTCTGCCTCTGTGGGATGGAGAATCCTGACCATCCCAGGAAAATGACTGAGACTTCAGGAACCACATTTTCTTCATTCCTCACTGATTTCTGGAAAATGATCTTTAAGGAGACAAGAAGTGGATACCGATGGCAGACAGTGTCTTCCTGTCCTTCTCGCTCTGGACAAGAGTCTCTTTCACAGACTTTCCGAAGAGGGAAGAACCATCATAGGGGGCACTGGTGAAAGATCCCTTGAAGGGCTCCAAAAATTGACACAACTGGGGCCAGGTGTGACATCTGATAGCAACACCTGTTCTGGCTGCACTTGTGGCTTCCTCTGTAGCATGAGAGAGCAGTTGCATGGACATGTCGGCAACCATTTTTAGAGTGGCCATTCGGGCAGAGGATGTCTTTTTATCCTCCGCTGACATGGACTCTGGGGTAGACTCCATGATTTCCTTCACTAGATCTCTCTGGAGTCTAATGATGTGTGCCATATAGTTCAGCGTCCTCACCAAGAAAGTCACTTCTTGAAACGGTCCATCACTTTTGATTCTCAATCAGGGTGATGAACCATGGAGCTCCTTCTTGGTGGCGGCCGCCACCATCATCACATCTACTAGGGACCCCTTGTTCCAATGTTTCCTGTCTGACAGGGAGGCTCAATACTTTGTTGGGATGCTTAGGGATGGGGTCTATAGTTTCTGGCTCCTTCCATGCCCTAGATTTTATCAGATCCATGAGTGGATCAGCAGGAAGGGTCACCCAAGAGGTAGACCAACTCGAGCCAAATGCCTCCAGGAACACAGACTCATCTGAGGTCAGTTTGGGGGCTGACCACCCCCTCTGATGAAGAAGCTCCATGATGTCTCCAAAGGAGACATTCTTGGGGGGGGGTGACCTTGGGGAACCTTCCCCTTCATCCAAGTCCATGTCTTCTGTGAGGGACTCTGGAGGAGAGTCCAAGTGCCTCTTCTTACATTTACATTTGTGGGGTACCTCCTTGGAGGGACTCTCTGAGGAGGACTCACAAACCTCTTGTTGTTCCACCGGAACTTCCTGGGGCATAGCAACCATGGGCTGTCCCTGAGATGGCAAGATGGTTAGAACTGCACTCAGAGCCAAGGGGGTCTGGACGGAGTCCGAGGATGAAATGAACAGAGGCCTCAACACCGAGAGAACCCTCTCCACCATGTCTAATACAGAAGGGGAACAAACCTCTTGAGACACACGGGCAGGGCCCATTCCTCTCTGACCAGATGGGGGAGTCGGAACTGAGCCTCCAGGAGCTGAGATGCCGAGTGGGATGCTGTGCTCCAAAGTGCTTGGAGAAAACAACAGGCTACAGCTCAAAGAGCTTGGATCTGATCCCATCAGATCCAACAAGCTCAATGCAATGGCTGGCATTGAGGTACATGGTACCATTGGTGCTGACCCCTCGACCTCGAGGGTCCTCGGATACAAAACTCTGAAACTGCCAGTCGGATCAGAGAAGGAGTTATTGGTCAGAACAAAGGTTAAAGGGAGCCCCCTCCCAAGGGAGAAGGGGCTGTCAAGACCCCCATCTGGATCTGGGTGTGGATAAATCTCTGCATCATGTTGTCCATCTCTGCTTTGCTGAGACTTCGGGTGTAGCGGGAGGACACCACCAAAATGGGTCGGGAGAGCTGATGGAGAGAAGACCTTACTAGGGACTGGCTACGAGTCTCCTTGGGCTTGGGGGAGAACCTGGGGGAGCGTAACGAGTAGATGCTGGATTAGCCGGAGGCCTAGCTTTTGGTGGCGGACCCACCCCTAATGAGCTGTCGGGGGACCGCTTATGAGAGCGGTCTTTCTTAGCTTTGTCCCCTTACCCAGACCTCTTGGCAGGCATTTGAGTCCCTGAGGCTGGGGAAGAGAAAGTGGAAGCATTGGCTGCTGCTATCCCTGCTGGGGAAGAATGGACGGTAGTCCCTGAAGAGGGGAGGAACCCCTTCAGTATAAGTTTTTCCCACCTGTCATTAAGCATCCTGGGGTTGAAACCAGTGCAAATAGGACAGGGAGACTTAAGGTGATCTGCACCATGGCAGACCATGCACAAAGTGTTGCCATCTGCCAGAGATAGCTTATGGCCACACTCTATGCATTTCCTAAACCTGCCTTAGGGGCTTCTGCCATACTCAATACAGGCCCAAAAGGCACTCACACACACACACACACACACACACACACACACACACACACACACACACACACACACACACACACACACACACACACGCACACACACCACACACACACACACACACACACACACACACACACACACACACACACACACACACACACACACACACACACACACACATGGTCTCAGATAGAAAAGAGAAGAAAGAGAAGAAAGTTTTTTTTTTGTCCGACGCAGACATGGGAGGAAGGTAAAGGATGTAGGAAGAAAAATAGAAAGAATCAGAGAGAAAAACACCAGATTTTAGTTCACTTATGTGACCTACTAGCTGGAGCTCAGAAACCATGCTTGTAACCACTATGGCAGCAAACGAGTTCTGAAGGGAGAAGGGAGATAGGGGGGTATTATGGGTAAGGGAAGGAGTCTGGAGCTCGGATCCATAGCTGAAAAATGTGACCATGTTGGATCTGATGTGGATCTGAGACCCATAGGCTGAAGATCAAATGAAATAAACTATTTCAGATCTACCATTAACTATTTTTCAAGTTATGAGGGAGATCCCCAGCTGTATTCTGGAAAGACTGTTAGTTGATCTTTACACCCAATGTTGTAGGTGTTCCACACTGTTCAGTTATTGGACCTAACCTTTTTTAATATATTCATCAATAATCAACATAAAAAGAGTGATACTGGAATTCTAATACAACATGGAGATAACTCCACCCTTATTCCCCTGTGAAACCTCAATTTAACAACTTTAAAATCAGACTCAACTCACCTTTCAAATGATCGAGAATTGCCTCTCATCCTCTAAACAAATGTTAAATGCAAAGAAAATCAGACTAATGCTGTTCATTCCTAAAAAAGCCTTACTCAGCTAACATCAATTACCTTTACTTCAAACAATAATGCCACCCCTAGGGTGCGGGGAGGTTGTATAATGGTTAAGGTGTTTTCCTCACAGCAGACACAAGGTACCGAGTTTGCTTCTCACGCTTGAAAGGGAAATTGGCTAAGCATAAAATAGCCCACAAGGACAGCTAGCCTAGTATTTACCAATAAACCTATGAACCTAATTCTTTGAGGTTATTGAGGTTGAGGGGCTGGCATAATGATTAATGTGTTTACCTAACAGACTCAATGCACAAAGTTTTATTCTCACTTTTGAAAGGAAATTGGCTAAGCTTAACATAACCTGTAAGGGCAGTTGGCCTAGTACTTACCTATGAACCATAGAATAATTAAATCAAGCAAATGTATTACAACTTATCATACACAAACACTGCAATTTGAACAGCACACATAGTATATTGCTATCAAACTTATACTGTTATATGAAATCAAACCTTATGTTTCCCCACAGCATGGTTGCAATCTGACCACATTCTTTTACAATCATGCATTCTAGATTGCCAGTACATGCAAAAAGCAATGAACAAACCTGAAAAATGTTATAATACAGTAGTTAAATTTGAAATGAACCTTCCTAACAGAGTTAATCACAGTCTTGCAGTTCATTAATCTCAAGGGATGCAAGTCAGCCATACCTTAAAATGCTCTCAGTTTATTACAGATCAGAATTTGATTAACTCTGGAAAATGTCCATCCCTCAATCACTTAATAACTCAATACAATCCACAAGAATACCTTAGATCTCAACAAGTAAGCTTCCTTGATATCATCAAATCCAACAACCAGTTTGGGGACTCCTTTTATGTTATACATGCCACAAGAATTTTGGACTTCCTTCCACCTCAACTGCTGAAACAGTCTTTAACATTTTTTAGTTTTTGTTTTAATAAAAAACATGGATCACTTGAATTACTTGGTGGATTCTCCTTCATTGCACACGGCATTGTTGGCTTAAAGACCTTCTTTTGGATTATCTGCAGTATACCTCTCAAACGTTCCTGAATTTCAGGGATGTCCCTATGACGCCCATGCCCTGGCCCAGCAATCAAGGAGCTTCAGTCCTCACCACTGACACTAGAGAGGGTGACTCCTAGAAGAGGAAAGGATAACTAACACACACAGTAAAGTACAATTTCCCTTAAGCGCACACATAGATCACAGTCAGTCTGGGGCTGGTTGTTCCCTTGCTCACCAGGTCCCCAGTAAGACTCCCCACTGGCACAGCTATAGGGTCCAGGTCTCAGCCTAGCTGGGCAAGCTAAAACCTCCAGTACCCTCTCTGTCCAACCAGTGCTTTGTGTCCCTGTCCAAGTAGCTGATGCACCACACACACACTTTGAGAAGAGGTTATACAACCACACAGACCCTGCTGGGAAAAGGCTGGCACAGGTTCTCCAGCTGTGCCCCTATTACCCAGACCATACAGAAGTAATTCCTGCCACCACCCAGCTAACAATTATCAGCTACTAAAAGGCCCTTAAAAGGGTGTCCAATTATTACTGTACAATATTATAATCCAATGGTAGTATGACTAATCAGTCAAGGCTTAATTTGGAGTGACTTAGACAGTAAAATCTGTAAATATGTAATGTACTTTAGAGGTTAAATTATCTCTACATAAACCAGCCACAGTAAAGGTTTTAAAATATTTAATAATAAATAATTAAAACACAAGACAAAACTACTACAGTACAATGCTACTCAAGTTCAGAGATCACACAGAAACTTAAAACAATATCAAGAAAAGATCTGATTTCAAAGAAAAATACGTAGTCTAACTTTCTTCTAAGTTTAACTATTCCTAAGAAAAATCACAGTGCTATAATCCTACTTACATACATACATAAAGCATAAGCAGTGCTGGGTTAGATGTTCAAGATCAAAATGCTTCCTAGTCTCTCACTGAACAATAGTTTTTAAACACTAACCAACAGCTCTGCTGAGGCCCTCCCAAATTACATCATGTTGACACTTGGTCCGGAGTTTCCAGGCAAGCAAACTGCCTTATTTAACAAGCTAACACCTGCTCAGGAGACTACAACAATAAAAGGCATTTCACATATGCACTCTAGCAGAAAGGAGAGCAATAAAACACCTTCCACATGTAAATTCTGGCCCTTAACTTTAACCTTAAAACAATAGGCATGAAACCTTCATCCAGACTCACTGGAGCTGAATTGTAAAACATCAAAGAGATTTATAAGATCTTTTCAACTTCAAAAGACACATTTGAAATGCTTGACTTGGTTGCAACAATCTTGAAGTTCACATTTTACAGTGTTTTCTTTCATTTAAAAATACAAGCCTGTATTTTACATTTATTTACACAATTGATAGAATTATGTATCAAATTCTATTTGGCTAGGCTGGCAACCTTCGCCCATCTTTCCCCAATTTTCACATCTCTTCCCCCCTGGAGAACTCAAGCTAGTTTTTCAAGTGACCCTTGAGAAATGCCACATGAGAGGTTAGGTCTATCTGAGGGTACCTCACCCCATTCCTAGTCTTGACAGCCCATCTGCATTAGAATTGCTACTCCCACTGCAGTGCTGCACTGACATATCATTTGTTTGCAACCCCAGGCTCCATCTTAGCAACTTGGCATTTTGCTGACTGGCTCTGTTTAACCATATTAGAGGGTTGTGATCTGTCATTACAGTGCATTTTCTTTCATACAGATAAGGCTGACATTTCTGCAATGCCCACACTATAGCTAGACATTCCTTTTCTACAGCTGCATAGCATTTCTCCCTGGGTTGAAGCCTACGACTGAGAATAACCACTGGGTGCTCTTCCCCCTCTGAAGAAATCTGGCTAAGTACAGCCCCCACCCCATGGTTCAAAGCATCCACCTGTACAACAAATTCTTTGCTGTAATCTGGACTGGCTAACACAGGGAGTCCTCCCAAAGCTTCTTAAGCTTCTGAAATGCCAGCTCACATGCTGGGATCTACACTACCTTATCTGGCCTGTTCTTCCTTGTCAGGTCTGTGAGGGAAGCAGCTATGGTACTATAACTGGGGACAAACTTTCTGTAGTACCCTGCTGTCCCTAAGAATGCCCTCACATGCTTTTTGGTAACAGGTGCAGGCCATGTCTGAATAGCTTCCACTTTGGCAGGTTCTGGCCTTATCTTACCACTCCCCACTCTATGTCCTAGGTAGGAGACCTCTGCCATACCCACCTGACATTTGCTCAGCTTAATGGTCAGCCCTGCCCTCTATAGTCTGCCCAGCACCTCCCTGACATGCTGAAGGTTCTCTGGCCAGGAATGGCTGTATATGGCAACATCATCTAGGTAAGCAAGGACAAACGCTCCTGCTCCTGCTAGGATATTATCCACCAGCCTCTGGAAAGTCGCTGCGGCATTTTTCATCCCAAAGGGTATCTTTGTGAACTCATACAAGCCAAAAGGAGTCACAAAGGTGGACTCCTCTCTAGCACTGGGAGTCAAGGGCACCTGCCAGTAACCCTTGGTAAGTTAATGGTTGTAAGATACTTAGCCCCACCCAGCTGTTCTAAGTCCTCATCTGTCCTAGGCATGGGGTAAGCATCCGACTCTGTGTGACTATTTAATTTCCTGTAATCCACACAGAACCTGGGGCTGCCATCCTTTTTTGGCACCAACACCACTGGTGAGGCCCAGGGACTGTTGGACTCTTGAATCACCCCTAGTTCCAACATCTCCTATGCCTCCTCCCTCAGAGTCTGTTTGACTCTCTCAGGCACCCTATAAGGGGCCTGCCTAATAGGCCTTTGGGGTCCTGTATCCACCTGGTGCTGCACCAGGTGGGTTCTCCCTGGTTTCCCAGTGAACATGTCCCCAAATTCCTGCAACACTGCTCGGATTTCTCAAAACTGGGTAGGAGATAGCTGCTGGGACATTGCTACCCCATCCACCGAGGTGCCAGCCCGAGCCTCACTGAGGAGATCATTCCCCATATCTCCCTCAGACTCCTCCTGCAATCCACTGCAAATGCTCAGCACAAGGGCCTCCCTATCATGGTAAGGTTTCATCATGTTAACATGGTATAATTTGTTCCCCTGCCATCTGCCTAGCACTTCCACCATGTAGTTAATATCACTTACCTTTCTTACCACTTTGTAGGGTCCCTCCCAAGCTGCTTGCAGCTTATTGTGTCTGACAGGAAAGAGAACCATTACCTGCTGCCTCACGGTATATTCTCTAGCTCAAGCATTCCTGCCATACCACACCTTTTTCTGTTGTTGGGCTTCTGCCAGGCTCTCCTGGGCCAAGCCCATGAGTTCCCTGAGCCTTGTCCTGAGGGTTAGGACGCATGCTACAACAGACTCCTTGTGAGACTCACACTCACCTTCCCACTCATCTCAAATTAAATCTAGAGGTCCCCACACCCTATGCCCATACAAAAACTCAAAGGGTGAAAAACCCATGGATTCCTGGGGAACCTCTCTGTAAGCAAACAACAGATCGGGCAAATATTTGTCCCACTCCCTCTTAAACTGATCTGCAAATGCCCGTAGCATGGACTTGATTGTAGAGTTTAACCTCTCAACAAGACAATTAGCTTGGGGATGGTAGGGGGTGGTCTTCATGTGCTTCACCCCACAGGACTTCCACAGACAAGCCAGCAGATCTGACATGAAATTGGCACCTCGGTCAGTCAGTATTTCTTTTGGGAAACCCACCCTGCTGAAAATCTCTAACAAAGCATTTGCCACCTTCTCTGCCTCAATGGAGGACAAAGCCACTGCCTCAGGGTATCGTGTAGGATAATCCACTACCACTAGGATATACTTTTTCCCTGTGGAACCTGGGGTACTCAGAGGACCCACAATATCCATAGCTACCCTCTGAAATGGCTCCTCAGACATAGGCAAATGCATCAAAGGAGTTCTCACCTTGTCTCCTGCCTTGCCTACCTTTTGGCACTGCTCACAGGTCCTGCAGTACCCTGTTACATCTCTGGAAATTCCAGGCCAATAGAAGTTTTGCATAATCTGCCTCTTTGTATATTTTATGCACATATGACCTGCAAAGGGAATATCATGGGCTATGGCCAGAAGTGCCAGACAGTAAGCCCTAGGCACTATCAACTGCTGTACTCTCTCACCTTCTAGCCCTCCCTCAGGGGTCTACTCTCTGTATAGTAACCCTTTGTCCCAGTATACAGATTCCCCCTTCCCTTGAGAATCGGGTGCCTCCCTAGCTACCTGCCTCAGGCCTTGCAACTCAACTCCCTACTTGTAACCCTTCCCAACTCCCCTTCCATAGGAAGTCTGCCATCCCCTGACAGTGGTACCTCACTGTCAGCCTGAGTACTACTATTCATCTCTACTTTTGCAGTTACCCTGTCCAAGGGAACATCAGTACCCACAAGCAACTGTGTCTCACCTTCAGTCTCACTGCTACAGAGCAGCTGCCTCCCTGAAGTAACCACCTCAGCAGTCCTGGCTGCAAGTATGCAGTCTGTCTGGGTCTCCCCCAGGCTATCAGACCCACATGCTTGTCTCCTGGCCTCACTGCATGTAACTGCATGAGTACATAGTACTGCTTCATCCAAATCCTTACCTCTCAGGACATCTGCAGGATGGTAGTTCCATACCCTTGTTGTCTCAAGATAACCTACTGTTGGCATTTTCTCTTTCCCACTTACTGGCTCCCTCACCTTTAGTTCCCCACCTTGCCTCAGTGGACACCTGTATGCCACATGGCCCCACTGGTTGCATTCAAAACATTTAACCCTAGCTCCTGCATGTGTACCTGGACTAGTGGCTTCCCCTGCTACTGGAGGAGTCTTTTGGAGCAGTCTGTGCTGCCCACCATGGGTTACTTTAGACCCATGAGCAGTACTGGTGGTCCCCTTCCTGTGCAAGGCTGCCCTGTTGGCCAGGTATAGGTCTCCCTTCTTCCCCAACTCATCTGAAGTAGCACATTGTCTATCAGCTAACCAGAACCTCATGTTCTCAGGCAAAGTGCTAAGGGCTTGTTCCCTCACCAAAAGGTCTGCCAGCCCTTCAAAAGTGGTGACCTGACATCCACTCACCCAGCTATGAAAATAACTGCTCAGTTCAACAACATATTCACATACATTTTCATCTGGCTTACGTCTATGCACACAAAACATTTTCCTATACATTTCAGGTGTTAGCTTAAACCATTGTAACATACATTTCTTTACAACAGTATAATCAAAACAGACAGAGTCAAGCATATGTGATATACAAGTTACAGCTTTCCCATGGAGTAAGGGGGTCAGAAACCGTACCCAGAGCCTTTGGTCAACACTATACTGTTTGCATATCATTCCAAATATGTGAATGAAACTATCAAAACTATCCCCCTCTTTAAATTACAGAAGAAATTTACTGACCTGTTGTGCTTCTGGGGTCCAGTTACTCCCTTCCGCATTACCTCCATGACTCTGGTGAAGAGTTAGCATTTCCCTCTTATGCTTCCTCAGACGCTCCTTTTCTTCGGCTTCTATCTCCAAACACCTGGCCTCTAACTCAAGTCTCTTTATCTCCAGTTGGATTTTTAAGTCCACTGCAGAAAGGTTGAGCTGTCCATTCTCCGAGGATATTGTATCTCCACTGCCAGTCTGATTGTCCTTCGCAGAAAGGTTGAGCTGTCCATTCTCCGAGGATATTGTATCTCCACTGCCAATCTGATTCTCCTCTGGGATACTGTTATCTGATGCAGCTGTAACCAAGGCTGCAATCAGGTCTGCCATAGTCAGGTTTCCATGCACCAGTTACCTAGCCTGGCACATCTCCACCAGCTGGCTCCTTGTCAGCTTTCCATATTCCTGTGCTGTCATGCTGCCTGCTCACCCTGACTAACTAGCTAACAAAAGAAATAAAACAATTGTGATCTGAACTCTGAGTATACTCTGTGTGGCTGCTTTAGTGTACAAAACACCTTCAGAGATCACTGTACATAAGCTACAGGTTCACTCTACCCACACCACTGCAAACCACAAGTGCAAATATCTTATCCCAACCAGTACCCACCACTATGTGAGGATATCTTATCCCAACCACTGCAACCACTATGTGATAGGATATCCCACCAATGCCACCAATATGTGATGCCCGTGCCCTGGCCCAGCATTCAATGAGCCTCAATCCTCCCCACTGACACCAGAGAGGGCGACTCCTAGAAGAGGAAAGGATAACTAATACACCCAGTAAAGTACAATTTCCCTTAAGTGCACACAGAGATCACAGTCAGTCTGGGGCTGGTTGCTCCCTTGCTCACCAGGACCCCAATAAGACTCCCCACTGGCATAGCTATAGGGTCCAGGTCTCAGTCTAGCTTGGCAAGCTAAAACCTCCAGTACCCTCTTTGTCCAACCAGTGCTTCGTGTCCCTGCCCAAGTAGTTGACACACCACACACACACTTTAAGAAGAGGTTATACAACTACAGAGACCTTCCTGGGAAAAGGCTGGCACAGGTTCTCCAGCTGTGTCCCTATTACCCAGACCATACAGTAGTAATTCCTGCCACCACCCAGCTAATAATTATCAGCTACTAAAAGGCCCTTAAAAGGGTGTCCAATTATTACTGTGCAATATTATAATCCAATGGTAGTATGACTAATCAGTCAAGGCTTAATTTGGAGTGACATAGACAGTAAAATCTGTAAATATGTAATGTATTTTAGAGGTTAAATTATCTCTACATAAACCAGCCACAGGTAAAGGTTTTAAAATATTTAATAATAAATAATTAAAACACAAGACAAAACTACTACAGTACAATGCTACTCAAGTTCAGAGATCACACAGAAACTTAAAATAATATCGTAGGAAAGATCTGATTTCAAAGAAAATTACGTAGTCTAACTTTCTTCTAAATTTAACTATTCCTAAGAGAAATCACAGTGCTATAATCCTACTTACATACATAAAGCATAAGCAGTGCTGGGTTAGATGTTCAAGATCAAAATGCTTCCTAGTCTCTCACTGAACAATAGTTTTTAAACACTAACCAACAGCTATGCTGAGGCCCTCCTAAAGTACATCATGTTGACACTTGGTCTGGAGTTCCCAGGCAAACAAACTGCATTATTTAGCAAGCTAACACCTGCTCGGGAGACTACAACAATAAAAGGCATTTCACATATGCACTCTAGCAGAAACCAGAGCAATAAAGTACCTTCCACATGTAAATTCTAGCCCTTAACTTTAACCTTAAAACAATAGGCATGAAACCTCCATCCAGACTCACTGCAGCTGACTTGTAAAACATCAAAGAGATTCATAAGATCTTTTCAACTTCTGAAAGCACATTTGAAATGCTAGGCTTGGTTTTCCTTACAGCAGATGGCAATGTTGCAATGATCCAGAAGGTCACATTTTACAGTGTTTTCTTTCATTTAAAAACACAAGCCTGTATTTTACATGTATTTATACAATTGATAGAATTATGTATCAAATTCTATTTGACTAGGCTGGCAGCCTTCACCCATCTTTCCCCAATTTTCACAGTCCCTAAATTAGGCTCAAAAATGTACACTGCCCCCTAAAAATTAGTAATGTTTTAATGGTGGATTACAGGTCATTAGTCAATGCAGTTATACATGTGTTTGTATAAACCATTGGTGTAGAACTCGGCATAGCTGCCAGTTCCATCTGAGGGGGGAGGTGCAGTAAAGCTATTTGTACCATACCATAAGAGGTTATAGTCGGCTTTGGAGAAGTTTGTTAGTTTAGTTGCTGTGTGTGTGTGTGTGTGTGTGTGTGTGTGTGTGGGGGGGTTAGGTGAGATATTTACTTTGAATGAGACTGATTTGTCATCAGATCTCACTAAGGAAAATCTCACAGTGGAGGTGCTACAGTGGCCCACCATATTGGTAAACACCAGATCCAGGATCTTGGCACCTCTTGTGGGGGTGTCAACCAGTTGGTCCAGGGTACTGGAGTTAACAAAGTCAAGGAACCTCGGGGCAAGTGAGTTAGAGCAGGAGTAATTTACCCAGTCAATGGATGGGTAGGTAAGGTCGCCCCAAACCATGGTGTTTGGATGTATCTTGATAGACTCAAGTAGATCCAAACAGGCAGAGTGGGTGTCCTGGTTCATGGAGGCCAGTCCTACAGCTGTCAATGACTTGAATAGGTGTCCAACCAACAGTTAATTGCACCTAAAGTATCTCTAGGGAATGATACTGCTTAACCAATCTGGAGGTGTATTTATCTTTGAATATCTATACACCACTTCCTTTAGTTTTCATTCCTTCAGTTTATGGTTTGAATGTGTGGAAGGAGGTGTAGCCTGGTATTGCTGGGGTGCTCTCCACAGCATTGAACCAGATGTCCATGACTGCACAAATGTCTATGTCTTCCAAGGTGAAGACTGCTTCCGGTAAGTGCAGTTTCATGTTAAGACTTTTAGCAGCATTACCTCAAGGTTGTTTTTAGATGGAGTTTTTATGTCGGGAATTTTGTCCTTGAGACACTTCCTAAAAAATGCACTATGGGGGTGACAAGAGCCTTAGCCAGTAGCCAAAATCCCAGGGGTGACAGATTAAGACTACCTCTGGCAAAGCATTGAGGTTTGTCGATCATATCATCCCAGGCTGACAGATACTGTATTGCCTTAGAATGACACCAGAAACTAAGCCAATTATTTAAGTCAATCATTTTCTGTTTATATTGAGGCATTGTCCTAGGTGAAGGTAACATGCTGCTTAAGGCTAGGGATATACCTGCCTGAGACACATAGTCCAAGAGCTCAGTCATGTCTCTCTTCATATAGTCTATAGAGGTACATTTCAAGTCATTCACACCAACATGGACTATGACAGTCATAACAGTACCTGTTTTTGAGAGACTTGAGTGGAAGTGTGATATGGCGGATCCTGGCACCTGAAGACAGCTGACCATGACCTTCTCCTTATCTAGCCTGGTGAGAGGGACATCTGTGTATCTTACAATGGAATCACCTATGGCTAATATGTTTGGTTTTGTGTTTTGCCTTAAGGGTTTGACTTGTGAGACACTGGTGCTGAGCTATTATGTGTAATGTGTTCTGCTGAGGATGTATTATGTGTAGCGTGCTTGTGTTTGTGTTTGGGAAGTCTCTGGTATTTAGGTATGTTTCTGGTGAGGACCTCCGCATATATAGTATGTGTGATGTGGGTTTGGGTGGAAGAGGAGGTGAGGTGTGCATGCTGACAACCCTCTCATTGTCATATGTACTGACCAGTGTGTGAGAGAGCATGGATTCAAGGTTGTTAATGTAGTTGGATCTCTCACATGTTGAGTTTGTGTAAACTAGGAGTAGAGGGTTGTTGGTGAAATTGAGGCAGTTGCTACACTGCCTTAGGATGCCCATGTTGATCAAGCTGGTTGGAGAAATTGTGGGAAATCTTCCGTCCATAGTGGTAGGTAAGTTTATATGGTCAGGAAAAGAGGTCACACTTAGGAATGGCTAGTGTGTGAGAGGTATGTTGGTACCTCTGAGGCTAGGCTTAGTGTTCCTCCTGACAGTACAGGAGGGCCACAAAAAACCTCTGGAAGGACCACAAGCAAAGTACTAAGGGAAAATTTAACAAGCAAAACATTTGCATCTATAACCACCAATGGTAACAATCGCTATATGGAAGTGCATGATGGTGCGTTACATGCAAGGACGTGCAAATGCGGGGCTTAAATAAAACAAGAAATAACCTTTTTAACTCAAACTAGCCAATAAGGACACTCTCTCTGAGCACTAGTCCCATCACTGTTGATTAGATTGGGCTAAGAGAGCACTCTCTTTCCACTAGGGTGCAGAACAGTCTTCTCCAACAAAGATGGCTTGAATTGAATGCTCAGAAGTTACAAAACAGACCCAGAAACAGCAAATCTGGAACTGAGCTATGCTACAGCTCAGCTAGTACAGTATATAGTAAAATGTGGCAAATAAAAAAC
This sequence comes from Protopterus annectens, assembly GCF_019279795.1. NCBI lineage: Eukaryota > Metazoa > Chordata > Ceratodontiformes > Protopteridae > Protopterus > Protopterus annectens. Next base: position 1,035,904,851 of record NC_056725.1, read on the forward strand.
AAACAATTCAGACACTTCAAACAGACACTAGAATGCAATAAATTTAAAAGTGCTATATAAGAGCAAAAACAGGCACTTAAAGTTAGTTGGGAGGAATGGATGCCTCAAATCATTTAGTATCTCAGTGAAGAGCTGGTTTTAGTGCTCAAGTGATGCAAAACAGTCTAGATTCAGTAAGTTACTGAAGTCTTATGAATACGTACATAATCTGTAATGCTCTGATAACATCAGCGTTCTACCAACAGGGTTTGTAGAGCAGTAACTGTTTGCTTGGTCAAATAATCTGTTGGCTGTTAGCTTGGCTTATAAGGTAAAAGCCTGACAGTCCTACATTTTGGCATGCTGTGTGTCCAAATCCAGATGGGGACACATATCTGTAACTGGTATATTGCTTTAATCTACCCATAGCATTTACTTAGACAAGCATATTCCACTTATATTAATATATATTTTGAGCATTGTTGCGAAGCACTTGGTTATTCATCAAATTACTATGGACATATCCATTATCCATAACATTCCATTAACATCAGCTATTCAACAGCAGAGTCAGTAAAGCTTGCTAAATACTGTTGTATGTCTGAACAATTCTTTGGTTAATATTGTAGACTTTGTAAAAGTGCTAGCAAGGTCTGTTTTATCATGAAAAATTACAATTAATTGAGGAACAACATCATCCTCAATATTTGAGGGAGCGGGTTGGGCAGACTAACACTTAATGTTAGTATATACTTTCCTAGTGATGTGTACTTTGGCAAGGAATATAACGGTCTTCACACATACCTTACCATGTCTCTTATGTACAGCAACATGTATGGTTCTGTTCACAGAAGCTGTATGCTACATGACACTGTCCCACTGTCTGATGAATGGATGCTCTCCATTAATGTTAATGTTTCTGAATGCAGTGCTGACATGAATGTAATTTTCAAACTGTCTAGCTACATGACCAGCACATGTTCATAGTCTGAAATCCTAATTCAAGATTAGTAGACCACTCCCCAGCCAGATGATGTCATAAAAAGAAGTCGCAGTGGTGCAGCAGTAGCGTTGTCACCTCACAGCAAAAGGTTCTCTTGTTTGATTCTTGGCTGGGGTGCCTTCTGTGCGGAGTCTGCATGTCCTCCTTGCATTTGTGTGAGTTTCCTCAAGGTGCTCTGGTTTCCTCCCACGTTACAAAGACATGCATCTGGAGCATTTTTCCCTGGGCCTCTGCTGATAATTGGCTTTGTTCCAAGTCGGACTTTCTTGGTAAACAAATGTTACATAAATAAATAAATAAATAAAATGTTTTAGATAGGCCAGTAGCTCTCTGGAAACTGTGCTGAGAAATGTATATCACTGTTATTTGAGGTATAATACATCATTCATACATTCCCCCGGATTCATGAAGCTTACGCCAGGTGCAAGCGTAGCGTAGATGGTATAACGCCAAATATGGCCGCCGAGCGATTCAGGTGTGATCCAATTCCACGTGCACTACCAGCATATGCCAGATCTGCGCAGCTCTCGGTTCATGTATGCTAATCACCCCATGCACAGTACTGCAGCATGCAAATGAAGGTACATAGCGATTCATGAAGTGGTGCAGGCATAGCGTAAGCATACAGAAATGTAAACCAAAAGAAACGGTTTACATTTTTCCAAACAGAACATCGGAGACATGAAAGTGGACCAAACTTACATATTACAAAGTTAACATATGCCAATGGCTAAATATACAGCCAATGGCATAAAAAAACATGCACAACACATAAAAAATAACATTTAATGTCATGGCCACAGTAACGCAAAATACAACCGCAGGGCATGTGTGCGCAAATGGGAACACAAGGAAAATATATACAGATGTCATAAAACTGCAATGTAACACAAATTATAATTTCACCGTAATAGTCAATGGTATGCATGCTACACCACAACCAAGCTGCAAGGGTTGCTAAGGGTCTGTGACGGTGTTTGGCGGGGTAACTATGAATTAGTAGTCAATTCCATGCAAATGAGGCAAGTAATACTGAATCACAAACATCCCGCTGGCCTAAGGATGTACCATATGGCGCAGCACTACAACACTGAGGAGTGGTTTGGAGGTATACATGACATCAGCAGTGGGGTGTGCCACCATAGCTGTAAGCACATTGGAGCAATGTAAATACAAGTTGCCCATTGCTAAGCAAAGCCGCAGGATAGGGATGTGGATGTAGGTGTTGCTTTGCTTAGCTGAGAGCACACATGGTGCCCGAAAGTGCATGTGTACATGGATGACAATGTGCCTGAAACCCGGTAAGCGGACGCATGCACCGCACACCACAGCTCAAACAGGAAGTTTACGGGAAGACAATAAGGAAATGCCACAGTAGGGTAATTGGAGTACAACTGAGTAATTAACACCTATTAACTCACAGTGGGCCAATGATGGCATCTAACAAGGCTGCTAGTAGCAACCTGCAGAACAGGATAGGGGAGGTGTCGGATTGCAAAGAAAAGAGAACTTCCACCGCAGAGCAAAGCAAACCTGCAGTAGATCGGTTATAGAACACATTTCGCAACACAATCCTGGTTTGGGAAAGTACAAAACAAGAAAGCAGGTTGCTAGATGCATGCCCAACAATGGGAGGGGAATCATTAAGAAAAGTGAAGGCAAGGGCAAGAGGTGATCCATGGCAGCTAAATGTAATTTAACACCAAAGGCACTACAATAGCAGTACCTGTGGTAAAACACATAAGATACCCTGCAGCTCTGATTGTACATATACACCCTATGACATCATCAGTGTTCAAAGCACAATAGTATAAAGTGTGAAGGCACCTCACACACACTCGTGTATTCCCAAGCACTGCACCATCTGTGTAAACAAACAGGGAACTTTTACAATGTACTTGTTGGGAGCTGCCATAGCTGTGATTCATCACCATGTGTTGGAGACTGAAGGTGGTGTGGAGGTTGATGCTGACAACCACCTCAGGCCTCGGAGGAAGAGAAGAGTGTTCAGACCAAGGGTAACCTACCAGGGGATACATGATCTGGATAGTAGAGTGTTACAGGGTCGACAGGGACATCATACAGCAAATTGTTGAGCTGTGCTGGCCACGCCTCAAATCCAGGAACAACAGAGGGGAACCCATCCCAGTGGACACGAAGGTATGTGTAAGCTTGAGAATACTAGCCACAGGTACCTTTCAAAGGCCAACTGGAGATATCTTGGGGATCTCACAGGCATCAGCATCCAGGGTACTCCACCAGTTCCTGGATGCCATGTTACCACATGCCAATGAACATATATACTTCCCCCGAACTCAGGAGGAGTTGGCCAGCAATATGCATCTCTTCCACCATGTGGCAGACTACCCAGAGGTACTGGGTGCAATAGACTGCACGCACATACATATCAAGTCACCACCTGGTGAGCATGGTAGGCGCTACATAAACCGCAAGGGATACCACTCCATTAACTACCAGGTCATGTGCAATGTCCAGGGCATTATCACGGATGTGTGTGCTGGCAGCCCTGTAAGCTACCATGACTCCCACATCTGGCATGCCTCACAGCTGCATCAGGTATTTGTCAGGGGGGACATCCCATATGGCCACCTTGTGGGTGAAGCTGGCTATGCACTGGAGCCATGGATGATGGCTCCCATCAGAAAGGCACACACACCCATGCAAGAATGCCATAATGAGGCACACACACAAACCAGAATCATCATAGAGCGTGTGTTTGGGATGCTGAAATCATGGTTCCGTTACTTGGACATATCTGGTGGAGCCTTGCAGTACTCTCCAGGCATGTGTGCCCACATCTTCATAGTATGTGCCATGCTACATAATATGATCCTGCGGAAACAGCTGCAGCAGGGACATAATGGTGAAGGCCCTCACAGCCCACCACAATTGCCAAGGGCATCACAGGCACAGAGGGATTCAGACCACGAACACATTGTGCCAGCCCCAGTAGGCAGATGGAGGCATGCCCAATATGCCCATGCCTTGGCAAAGAGGGAACGTATAGCACATACACTGACAGTGTAGGCCCCTACGGACTGACACACTTCTCCACCTGCACACACACACACGACCACCTGTAAATTGTTATGTATAGGTGGTCTACTGTGTGAATCCTACATAGGCAGCTCTCAACTATTGCACACACAACAGCTATTGGAACAAGGTAAGTCAACACCTGAACAGTAAATGAAGCTAACATCATGTGTTGATACTGTATATATAGGTTCCTAGGTACATCGGTAGGTACATGCCTGATTGTCAGAGGCCATTCATCAGCCTAGGCAAAATGTGTCTGCTGTTGCCACCCCATCGATTAACTAACTGTCCATCTGTGGAGCAGAGGCAATTGCGGGATCCATGTGTGTAACCACTGTTCCCTACCCACTGTGCAAGGATTCCCTGGTGCATTAATGAGGGGCTCCATATAATATAATCAGGGATGTAGTTCCAGAGCATGGGGAGTACCCATGACAGGTATCCATCACCCCAGCATTCTCCAGTTATGGTTGTGGCAAGGTGTAGCACATTACAGTGTGTGGCTCACTGTGACATGGATTCCCATAGCTGGAGCACATCCATTAAACATCACTTGGACATACCATTAATAGGTATCATCCATATGTAAACTAACTGAGTTACACATTTGTTTGCAGTATGGAGGAACAGCCATAGTACAGTCCACATACAAAACACCATAACACTTGTACATATCCCAGATGCCCAAGTGGTAAAGCCACTGACTGTGTCGTGCATGTTCTCGGTTACATGACCTGCAAGGGCCCTTACGTAGTTCCGATGGCACGAATAATGGATGTTGGATGCAGGTCATTAAAGCATGTTTAAGCGCATGTTAGCAGGTTTATGCACCGGCAAGTGACGGTAAGCATCGTTTAAACATGACTACATAGATATGCGAAAAACAGGTCTAAGCTTTGCTGAATATCACGCAGATAACGGTCAAAGATGGCTAGAACCGGTGAAATCTGCATTATTCACCCTTGTACTAATAGTGCCTGCTCTGAGAGGTAAAACGACCACTGCCAGGTGTAGAATACGCAACCATGTACACAATCACCTACAACTAAGCTACCTGAGATGTACCAATGCCAGGTGTGTATTGTGACAGGTTAAAACACAAAAGGGCGGAGTTCCAGAAATAGTATACACTGGCATGTACCCAACGAAAGGTGTGTTCCTCTCTCTCTCTATATATATATATATATATATATATATAAAATATAGAGATAGAAAGGGTGATAGATATATGTCGATATATACGGATATACATATATCAGCAAATATATAGATAGGTTAACGACATGTACACAACCATGGAGGTACAAATAAATAGGATACTGCCAACTACCAAATGCTTTACATACCGACACGCATAATCACGAGGCTTAAAGACCGAAAGACCACAGTACCGGAACAGTAGAACCGCGAGTACTGTTATCACGATGTTAAGGGACATTTGGTTATTGCTGCTGGTGCTGCGGTCCAGGTAGGTACTGTGTTTAAGTGTGCTTTTGATTGCTGTAGTGTGTGCAAGTGTGTGTTCTGAGTGCGGTGTGTGTTTCCATGGGACTGTAATGTGTGTGTGTGTGTGTGTGTGTGTGTGTGTGTGTGTGTGTGTGTGTGTGTGTGTGTGTGTGTGTGTGTGTTTGCATTGTGTGTCTGTTCGTGCTAACTTGGAGGTAGATTATTACAGTAGGTGTGGTCATAGCCAGCCTTAGGCATAGGGTTACCACCTGTCCCACTTTGAGAGGCACAGTCCCTCTTTGGGCAGTTGTGTCCTGACAAAAAATATTAAAAAGGGCAAATGTCCTGAGATTGTAGGACATCATTGTGTCCCATATTTTATGTAATAGTTGCATAAAATAGTTATTTCTGTATCTAAAATACCTAAATGTTACAAGAAATATAATAAGCAACTAAACTGCTACAAGAATAAGGTTTTATTTAGGAAAAAAGGTTAAGTTCTATCCTTTTTACTGACCGTGGGTATGTGTCGGCCTCTAAAATCCGATGTGTGTCCTGCAAATGTCCAACTATGGCCATTTGAAAAGGTGGCAACCCAAGCCAAAGAGGTTCAGTCAACAACACAACTGCAATGAGTGCAAATATCTGTGACAGAAATACACGAGACAGCTTTCATGTAGCAAGATTTCATTACATATCTATATATTACCGGAGGGATTGAAGGATCAACATCACCTGCATGCTATATAGGAACCAATTAACAATGGCTTAATGAATAAGCCTGCAATAACCATAGTATTAGTCTACTAAATTATAGGTCTTCAATTAGGGAAAGAGCCCTCACACACATATGGAATATGTATAAATGCAGTCCCCACAAACCTTTATCTGCTATGTACACCCACCTACATCTCCCCCACACCCAAAACAATTGCAATACAGACTGTAATAACATCACAAACATCCACTCACTCAATGACATCTGCAGAAGCCTTAGCATACCTTGTGAGAGACACACTGTAATGGCGCTATGTGAAATCGTTGCTGTTGTACAATGGAACAGACACCGATGTTTCAGGTTTTGTTTGCAATAGTCTCGTATCAGACGGTTAAGATAACAGCTATACTCACATGTAGAACTACATCCTCTAGCCATCACACACAATCCACGGGGGACATGAAGTCAAAATATCTGTGTCTCTCCATATAGCAGTTGCAATTCATCACAAAAAACACATGCAGTCCATCTTCCTCGAAGGTAGGGCAAAAGGACAACGCCCAAGTGGAGTATTCAATTATACCCCACTGTTGCCATGTCATTGGCTAATGGAGTAGCTGCAACAGCTGATGTGCATGTAATCATCTACTCCGGAACACCAATTGGTGGCAGGATACCACATGTTACTGGTATCTACGTATAAAAGGATGGCTTGCCATACATTCAAACCGTATGCGCATACCATAAAATCGTTGAAACAGGAAAGGAGTAAGACAGATATTTTGGTAAACTCGGACCACTAAGAAAGTATGTAGAACACTCAGTATGTTAGTGTATGCAGTGCCTGTTCTGTATTAATGAAAGTGTGTGCAATGTATACAGTGGGAAAAGGTATTATGTAGTGATGTCTTGTTGAGCATAGTAATGCTTGTAGAAATTGTGTGTACTGCTGTGGGCCACAAGGTAAACACCTCATACACCAAAAGGGATGCTACATAAGGGCTTTAAACACAACAATTACACTCCAGCCGCTGTCAGTGGCAGGGTTTGTCCAACAAGTATGTGCCATAACAGGGGATAGTATATGTTGATATACTGTAACAGTAGGCATATGTATGGGCGTATAACTGAGAATAACATGTCTAAGGTGGTCCTGCTGTGCAATTATGCTTTGCATTATGGGATGTTGTTGCAAAAATGTGAAATGTACAGTATTGTAGGTAGATATGTCAAATATTTTACATAGCATTACTGTTATATTATGCAAACATCAGGTATGTCTATTGGCATGTACAATACACAATAACAGGATACATATGGCTTGTAGTCACCAGACAGTGTAACAGCATGATAGCTAATTGAAATGGAAGAGCTACTCAATTATCCATGCACAAAGGACATGTAATAGCTTCATAGGTTCATAGTTAGGTACTATGCTGTCCGGCCAAGTCCATTTGTAAGCCCAACTACAGTGTTTTCACTTGTGGCACCTCCCTAGGTTAGTGTCCTGTGCCTGTGAACAGCAGAGCCATTTGTTTCCTGCACCTGTGTGCAGTAGAGCCACTGCAGTGATCCCTGGCGTACATGTCTGTCTCCCATCCACCCATCGAGGTATCTCATGAAGAGTGCTAGTGAGGGTTCCTGCCTGATGTACATAGGAATCATGTTCCAAAGCATGATGAGGGTCTGGTTCAGGAATGTATCCCTCCAGCATGTCCTACTCATCATTGCATTTGGGTACATATCCCAGAGCATGTTGCTCTCAGTGGCTTTTGCTTATGTTTCTTATGTGGAGCATATCCATCAATATTGTTGTGGACATGGGCCTTGTATGTTCAGCAGAGGTCACCTCTAAGTATGCAGTATGCAAATGAGTACAGTTGGGGTTTCTGTAGTTGTGCTGCATACGTCATCCTTCGGAGGTCAGTAATCCTTTTGGTGTGTTAATGTTGTGGTATTCAAAGCCGTTGCTGTTGTTTCATAAGGTACACCCCAAATGGGGTATTGTACCCTTCAACATGTTTCATAAGTCAGGAGTAGAGAGGTACAATGGCTGCCTTTATTCCAGCTACAAACCCATTACAGATTAAGGTGGCCACATAGAAGGATATCCACACCACCTTGGCAATATGGTTATCAAAGGAGTGGGTGCTATATACTTGTGTTCTAAGATCCCTTATAATGTCTTATGTATGTAGGAGACTACCACCTATGTGATAGTCAGTGGGTGATTGGTGTAATCCAAAGGGGATGTCTATGCACCTTGTGGCATGCAGCTTGAGGCCATGTTATCGACACCAGGTATCAGTCACAGTGACACCCTTATGGAGTGTGTCTGTATCAGCTAGTGAATCAATCATGGCCCCTAGTTTGCAGTCATCTGCAAACCTATTCAGAGAAAGTCCTTCTGTGCTAGCCTGTACCTCAGAGAAGCATATACTGAACATGAGGGGCCCTATGACTGAGGACTGGGGTATGCCAATTGTAACTGATTTACAGTAGGAACTAGGGTATGCTACCCTCACTGTGTGGGTCCTGTCTGTGAGCCACTTTGCATAACATCTCGTGATGTAGGGGTTGATGTGCAGGTGGATGTGTATGTTGACAATATCAGAATGGGTAACGGTGTTGAAAGCCAATGAGAGTACAAGGTAGGCTGTGTGGACCTTCTTACCCTCATCTACTACCTTGGTAACTGTCTCAAAGGACTCCACCAGGTGTAGGAGTCATGGTCTGGCCCTAACAAATCTGAACTGGGTGGTATCAAAGGTTTGGAGGCCACCAATGTCTCTGTGAATGACTTCCATGATGATGTGCTCCATAGCCTTGCAGAACAGTCTAGTCAGGCATATAGGGCAATAGTTCCTCTGGTCCATTGTGGTGCCACCTTTGTGGAGTGTGATAACTGTTGCTGTGTGCCATTCAGGGGCCACAATGCCTGATACAAGGCTATTAGTGAATTTGGTGCCCAAGTGGGGAGCCATGTCATCCTGAGGTTTGTGTAAATTGCAGCCTGGGATGTTGGATGGTCACATGGAGTCTGTGTTCCAGGCTTTAGAGAGTGCAGCTTTGAACTGTGTAGTTGTGACTGCAGGGACTCTGCATTGTTCCTGTATAGATGTGGGCCCTTTAGGGTGTGAGAGGGGTGTAAAGTTAGCACTGAACCTATCTGCCAGGATGTTGCCAATATCAGTTGGTTCTGTAATGTTCATGCCTAACCGCTGTATGTCAGAGCAGATGTGGGTATCGCCATTGAGAGTAGTGACATACCTCCATAATGCTTTGTGGTAGTCCTTGGTATGAGTCACAGTAATGTTTACGTAGCTAGCTTTGGAGGATGTGATAAGGGATCTCAGATTTCTACTGAGGCTGACCAGGGAGCTACCCCACCCATGGGATTGTACTTTATGCTGCAACAGTCTCCTCCTTCTGTTGTACATTATGTCCATGGCAGTGGACCCCCAGAGTGGCATCCATTATCTGGTGGGTACCGTCATGGCTCTGTTTGGGATAGCATGATCCATGCAGTTGTGTAAGTCCTAATGAAGTGCAGTTGTGTATGATTCAGTGTTTGTAATTATATTGTCCATCTGCACGGGTGTCATGATGTTTACTACTGCTGTCATAAGAAGCCTGAAGTTGGTTTTGTAGAAATATTGTACTGTGTTTTCCATGAAGGGTGTGGTGCCGGCATGTGGATAACAAGGGTGATTAGCATGCGTTCGGATCTGACCAATGAGGGGATAACCCCAGGTGTGGAACACCAGTCACACATGTTGGTAATGTCCAGGTCTAGGATCATGTTGGCCCTGGTGGTGGTGTGGATATGTTAATCCAGCCGATTAAAGGTTATGAATCCCAGAAAGCGTTGGCCTAATGTGTCGGTACATGAGTAGGTATCCTAGTTAAGTGTAGGGTAGTGTCAGTCTCAAATCAGTAGTTCCTGTTTGAACCCTACTTTCCAGTACACCAAGAAGTGAGGGCCGTTAATCGTGGGGTATGGTGTGGAATCCGTAGCAAGCTACAATTTGTATAGCAGTTATGGCCACAGTTCCACTTGGATTACCTCTGATGTATTGTGCTAAGCAACCAGCCTGGAGGTGTGTACATCCTTGTGAAATATGGACACACCTCTGCCGTGGGTGTTCCGGTCCTGGTTACATGACTGAAAGGTGTGGTCTGTGTAATAGCCTGTTAGTGCAGAGATGCTCTCAGGAGCCTAGAAGCAAGTTCCAGTCACTGCACAGATATCGAAGTGTCCATTATAAGGAGTGCCTTGGGTGAGTGCGTTTGAGATGAAGATGTCAAGCATTGAGTAACATTACCCTCAAGTTTTGCTTGCCTGTTCCTGTTCTGGTGGTGAATATGTTATTTGAACCATGTCTAAAACAGGCACTATAGGAGCAGCAAGAGCCTTAGACATTATCCATAATCCCAGGGCTGACAGGTGCAGGTCATCTGTGCCAAAGCATCGTGTTCTGTCGACCATGTCATTCAAAGCAGACAGATACTGGATACCCTTGGAACGACACCAGAAGCATAGCCAAATGTTGAAGTGAATAATTCAGTCTTTGAACTGTGTTATCAGTCTGGACGAATGCAGAATGCTTCTCAGGGCTAGGGCAATACCTGCCTGGGCTATAAGATTGGAGAACTATTGCATGTCTCTGTACATGTAGTCCAGGAAGTTACATCTCAGGGCATTCACATTAACATGGAGAATGACAGTCATATTGTACCTGTTGAGGAGTGACCTGAGTGCATAGGTTATGTTATGGGTCCTGCTACCTGACAGCCATATGAAAGTGACTATCACCTTGTGTAGCCTGCTGTGTGGGACATCAGTGTGACCACCTACAGAGTCACATATGACTAGTGTGCTGGGTATGTTATATCACCTTATTGGCTGTAATTGATGAGCACACATGAGTCTGTGGTCTATAAGTAATTGGTGCTGTGTTTGGTGTTGGGGGCTGCCTTCATTTCTGCTTCAGAGTCCTCTGTTGCCTACACAGAGTAGTATTGAGAGGCTCTGCAAATGTTGTAGTCTTACTATGTGTGGTCTGTGGTGGTAGAGATCTGATGAGACTATGTGATGAGTGTGGTGTGGTGCAAACGTTTAACATCCCGACATGATCATCAGGTTCAGTCTGGGTTGGAGAGAGCATTACCTCCTCTAACTCTCAAATTAAACACTCTATTCTAAATCTAAAATCCTGCACTTGCTCATATAAGCAATTTCTATAAGTTAAGCACTAATAATCTAAATAAGCACAACATCCTCATATACTCCCCTTGAGTACTTTATCCCTTATTGGTCCTTTCTGATTCAGTTGCAAAGGAATTCCCTATATTATTCTAGCATGTCCAAAGGTCAGTTACTGGTTTCCTCTCCAGTCCAGCTGGTGAATCTGGGAATCTTAAGGCAATATTACAACTGCCTCATGTACACAGACAACCCTCTCCTCCTCCCAACAAGTACAAATATATGTGAGCGATGCAACCATATAGCCAAACTGGAGGCTGAGCTCTCTCGACTCAGTACTAGCGTAACCAGTCAGTAGGGGAAGGTAACCACACACACCACAAATCCAGTCTCACATAGTCCTACCACAACTGCAGACCAAACACATAAACACACAAAACATACTGAGGCTCTAAAAAATCTGCCAAAACAGCAGAGACCTCCAAAGCAGACACCCAAGCGACTGCTACCCCAAAACAAAACACAGGCAACACATAGCTCACAAAGTCAGTGTGCCAAACAGCCACAGCCCTTAAGGCTCAACAACATACCTGATACACTTGTAATAGGTGACTCTGTAATCAGACACACTGACGTCCCGCTCACCAGGCTGAACAAAGAAAAGGTCACAGTGAGCTGCCTGTCGGGTGCTCGAATCCGCCACATAACACAAACACTCAGGTCACTCCAAAGCAAGTACAAATATGACTCAGTCATTGTCCATGCTGGTGTGAATGACCTGAGACGTACCTCCCTGGACTACATGAAAAGAGGCATAGAGGAGCTCTCTGATCATTGTAGCCCAGGCCAGTATGACCCTGACTTTGAGCAGCATCTTACCCAGACCAAGAATAATGACTCAGTATAAAGACAAAATGATCAATTTCAACAATTGGCAAGTATTGGTGTCATTCAAAGGGGATCCAGTATCTGTCTACCTGGGATGACATGCTCGACAAGCCATTTTGCTTCACAAGGGACGGCTTGCACCTGTCACCCCTGAGCTTTCGGATATTGGCAAAGGCTCTTGCCACCCCTATAGTGCCTTTTTTAGGCAAGGCTCAAAAGAAAAACCCACCTCCTTAGACAACACAAGTAGAAAGAAACTAAGGGTAATGCTGCTCAACACCAGAAGTCTAAACCTCAAGATGCACGGTCTCGAAGCCCTCCTCAATATGGAGAACATCGATGTCTGTGCAGTGACAGAAACCTGGTTCAAGGCTCACGAGAGCACCCCAGCACTACCAAGTTATACCTCATATCATGCTTTTTGGCCCCAAAACTCAGACTGAACCACAAAAGGAGGGGGAGTATCCATATTCATCAAGGACATCCACACCTCCAGGTTAGTGGCATTGCACGAAGCATCGGAGACCATTCATGTGCAATTAACAGTGGACAAAAACTGTCTTTCAGTTTGTAGCATGCTACAGACCACCCTCTCAAACTCAAGAACCCCACTCGGCCTTCCTGAAGACACTGGAGAATATGAAGGTCTCTCCAAACACCATCATATTGGGGGACTTCAACTATCCAAACATAGACTGGGAGCATTACTCAAGCCCCAACACCCTAGCCCAGAGGTTCCTAGAATTCATAAACTCAAATGCTATGGAACAATTGGTCACCACTCCCACAAGAGGGGAAAACATACTAGATCTGATCATCACCAACATGGGAACACAATGTTCCATACCAGAAGTATACCCCTCATTGTTAAGATTGGACCATAAATTAATCTCACTAGAAATCCACATCCCGCCCCCCCCCAGCACAAAAGACCACAGTGAAGCACTTCTCAAAAGCTAACTTCACACTTCTTAAAATCAAAGTGGAATTCTTCAAGGCCCCTAGGCCAGTGGAAACTACGGCCCTATCTGCTGAATCCTTTATAAACACATTCTATGGACACCTTCAGGAATGCATGGATCATGCAATCCCAAATAAAACCAAGACCCATTCCCCCAAAGGCAGGCATCCTGTCTGGTGGACCCCAGCCATAAATAAGCTATACAACAGAAGGAGGAAGCTACTACATGATAGAGCAAAATCCCTAAAAGGGAAGGCATCTCTGATCAGTACTAGCAAAAAACTATGATCACTCATAAAAACATCCAAGGCCACTTTCGAGAGAAAAATTGCACAAGCAACAAGAGATAATCATAAGGCTTTCTTTAGTTATGTTAGAAACCTGGGTGGCAACTCCCAGATATGCTCAGAGTTAGTCCATAATAACAATAAATACACTGAACCCTCAGACATTGCCAACATCCTGGCAGACAGGTTCAGTGTAAACTCCCCCCCCAAAAGGACAAATATCTATGCCAGCAGAGTGTTGCCTCCCTGACATCTCAGATGCCCAGGTGAGAGCCGCCCTCTCCAAAGCAGAAAACACAGCATCAATGGGACCGGACGGTGTCCCGGGCTGTGTGCTACATGAACTCCAAGAAGAGCTATACCCTCACATAAAGCTGCTATTCAGTCTTAGCCTTACTACAGGATATGTACCCAAAGAATGGTGTACAGCAACAGTAGTCCCACTCCACAAAGGAGGTGCCTCTATGGACCCTGGAAACTACTGCCCCATAAGCCTGTCTAGCCTGGTCTGCAAAGCTATGGAGAGGATCATTATGGAGCTCATAAACAAAGACATTGGGGACCTACAGACACTTGATCCTACCCAATTTGGCTTTGTCAAAGGCAGATCCTGCCTCCTGAACCTGGTAAATTTCTTTGAAACAGTCACCAAGGCCATTGATGAGGGTAAGGTGGTCCACACAGCCTACCTAGACCTTGCAAAAGCCTTTGACACAATACCCCACTTGGGCATCGTAGACAAACTCTCCAGCCTAAATATAAACCCCTATGTCATAAGATGGGTTGCAAACTGGCTCAAGGACAGAACCCACATGGTCAGAATTGCTGGAGCCATGTCAGACTCTAAACCAGTTACAAGTGGCGTCCCACAGGGCTCAGTCCTGGGACCTCTCTTATTCAGAATATATTTTTCTGAGGTACAGGTTAACACGGGAGGACTGTGGTTGACCAAGTTCACAGATGACTGCAAACTGGGCGCCATAATTGACTCTCCAGCTGACACAAACTTCCTCCAAAAGGGTCTCATAGAGATGGATAACTGGTGCCAGAGCCATGGCCTTAAACTAAACGCCAAAATGTGTAGAGTTATACCCTTTGGCAAGTGCCCACAAATTACCACATAGGAGGTAATCCATTAAGTACAGAAGAATTAATTAGGGACCTGGGGACCCAAGTTGATAGTAACCTCTCCTTTGACAACCACATTGCCAAAGTGGTTAAGAAGACCTTCTATATAACCCACCTTATCATGAAAGGATTCACATCTAGATCAAGGGAGGTCATTGTGCCCCTTTACTCATCCCTCATCAGGCCCATAATTGAGTACAATGCCCCACTTGGGATGTACCTTACCCAACACCTACAGCAACTAGAAAGACCCCAAAAGTACCTCACTAAGAGGATCAAGGGACTCAAACAGATGCCATATGCTGGTCGGCTAAAGAAACTCCAGCTCTACTCAGTTGCATACCACCTACTCAGAGGCGATCTATGCCTGACATACAAAGCCATGTCCAACCCTGAATTAATGGATATGGTCCACCTCAGAAAATCCAAATCCCTTAGAGCTACGCAATCGAGTGACTTGAACCTAAGCACAGAAATAAATAGGACATGCTGGAGGGACAGATTCATAACCCAGAGGCTCCCTTTACTCTGGAATAGAATCCCAGTCCATGTTAGGCAAAGCCCCTCACTGACTCTCTTCAAAAAAAATCTTGACGAGTGGAATGGAGATTGTAGGTTTACCCTGGGGATCACTTCTGTGTCACTACTAGACAGAGGCACAATAAACACAACCTTAAAAAGGGCACAATAAACTCATTCCAAGGGGTGGCGAATGCCAAACACACTCTGGCTAGGCCTATAAATGCCCTAGGGCAGATAGCCTAGTATGAACCTATGGTTACATATGTGCATCTCCCACAGGTTGTAGTGTCGTATGTTAGTAGGTGAGCATTGACTGTGTACATGAGACAATTGCTATATTGCCTCATGATGCCCATATTCATCATGTAGACAGGTGATAACACTGGGAATTGACACTTGGACATGCCTAAATATTCAACCATTTCTCACTAGATATGTGAGGTAAGTGTGTACAACAGCTGTTTTACTCTAAGAAAGCTGGAAATGTAAGTACAAACAGTGTTTCCCTGTAAGAAATGAGTAGGATTGAGTGCTGTAGTAATTAGTAGCTCATGAAGTGCTTACATGTTCTGAACAAGTGCTGAGCATGAATAAGCAATACAGATAGGGTGTCGGATAACATAAACTCACTGCCCCCCCAACAGGTACACAATCTCATATCCATAAACACTACAGAGCCCCTGTAACCATAACTATGATGGTACAAGGTGCACTCAGGCTGCATGTGACCTGTCCACATCCCTGGTTGTATCATACACATATGGCAAAACAGTTTGCTCTACACATACACATCATGTAAAACATAGGTTCATGTCAGTCTGTGAAAACACTGAATGGTGCACACCAACAGTTATCACAACCCATAAAGTGGAGACACCACTCATAATGGGAGGCACTGCACTATTACCCTGCTGAGTGTGGTCTGAAAGTCCATGAACCTTAATCAATGTATATGTTGTTAGCAGTACAGATGTAGATGACAGTACAGATGATTTTACACTGCATATCATACCTGTGACAGGTCATAGGACATCATCACCCATACTGTGTTCCACCTACACTCGGTATATTAGATGTACCTTTGTATGTCACAGGACTGTTCTGTCAGTGGCCTGTTGACGTGGCACATTGCTAGATGTGTGGACAGCTGTGCATACAATGGTGGAGGTGTTGTTCAATGTAGGAATATGTACTATACATCAGAACAACACATGTGGGGTACGCAAACAGTACTACACAGTGAGCTGAAGTATGGGCAGCCCACAGGATTCACCATTGTGGAATATGCCCCTGCAATGAGTATACACATTGTGATCTGCCATCTGACGTGTCCATGATATGTAGTGGTCCGGCTGCAACATTGTCTCACTATCCCATAAAACATACCCCACATACCAAACATACAACCCTTTGTCTGCATAACCCTGTGGACAGTGGAGTATCTGACATCTATGGGTGTATGTCATATGGGACAACACAGACATGTGAGATAGACGGCCATCACAAACACATGGCCATGGAGGATGGCCAGAGACATGTAGCAACACACAGTAGATGTGATGTGTATGTGTGTACACCCTGTTGTACATTGTCTACACATGGTCTAACTATAGCCTTTGTTGAATGGTTATATAGTAGATGTGGAACACTGGACATCCTAAAAGCCTGTGCACAGCTTGTGGAGGTGTCACTTAATTCGACCACATAAGATGTGTTGAACATCATGACTGTGTCACAGCATGACAGTAGTCACCTGTACAGCATCCATATACATACACAGACACCACATCAGGCCACAGATACCGTACATTTTCCTTGCTGCTGTTGGACATCACTGTCAGCTGTGCACCTCGTGTGTGTGGTACATAAATGTCATGTGGGATATGGTGTATTGACAAGTCTGCCATGTGTGGACATGGTTGCCAGGCAGCTAAGAAATTTTAGCAGTTGTGTAGGGGTGTCATCCGTATGTCTTTTGGTGACCTATCACACATGACACATCATGGTTTAGTGTGTATACACCTCAGCGACGTGGGAAAAGAATCCGCAGTATTTATGTATTGTGTATGCACACAGTCATGGCTATGCACTGTGTGTGTATTCCACACTGTATAGCAACAGAAACGCCTCATGATTCCATGCAATGGCACTGTGTCTGTACTTCACACTGTATAGCAATATAGACGCCTCATAATGCCCTTCAATGGCCATGCACATCTGCTAAAAGTGTATTCTATCTGTAGGGCATACAGACAACACTGCAATGTGACACCATTACACCGCTGCACATGTGTCAGGGCACCATTGTGCCAAACATGTATGCATGTCAATGTACACGTCAGAAGATTACATGTCATACTACATGTTAATGTCAAGGACATATGCTTCATATCAGCCATGTGTACTGTTAACCTGTGCTGGTCCACATGGTGTATCACAGGGATGCATGCTTACGACCATGATTGTGTGAAATGCATGGCTTCTGCTATGACACATGCTTGCTGTTGTGTGCAACCCAGGGATTTATGATAACTACCACTATTAATGTATGAGCTGCATGCCGTCTGCTGTATCACATGCATGTTGCATGCCTTCTGTCAAATCACATGCATGGTGTGTGTGTGTGTGTGTCTGTGTGTGTTGTGTCTGTGTGTGTGTCTCTATTGTAATGTAGAGTCTTTGTTTGCCTTCACAGGTGATGTAGGTCGTTACTCTCCTGCGATCCATCTGATGTTAGTGTCCCCACAGACTCTAGTAGTGATGATGAACATATGCTTGAGGTACAGGTAGGGTGGTCAGGGGCTGAATCTGTGCCATTGGTTGCCATTCCACATATATCCCCGTCTTCCCCGCACACAGTTCTAATGCCAACACATACCCCATCACCAGTGCCAATAGAGGAAGGACAGTTAGCGTGTGTTAGCTTGGAACAGGAACATGTGGTGGCTATGGAAGGTGTGTCTTCACACCATGATGTCAGTCAAATGACTGCAGATGTGCCACACAGGCATGTGGCCAGTGCTGCTCGTAGGAGGACCTCTGGTCGACATGCACCAGCAGGACAGAGCGCAGCAGCTGGTGTCACCAGACGCATGTTTCAGACTGTAATGGTGGCACAGGCACGTGCTGAATGGCAGAACAGTGAAGGGCAGAGGCTTCAGAGGGCTGCTATCTGTTCTTTAAACAACAACATCCAGGCATTGGCAAATGCTCAACAGCAGATTGCTGAAGTTTTGGACAGATGATTGGGTGACATGGTTGGAATCCTTGACCGTGGCATGACAATCCACGAGTGTGAGCTGTCTGTGCTGGAACATCTGGTAGGAGTGAGGCGTAGGCCACGTGAATGTAGGCCAGCTACACCACCTGGTGCAGGTCTACGTGAACGAGCTACCTCACATGCTCGCTCCCATAGTGCCAGTAGCAGCAGCAGTGCAGGTGGTGCTGCTTTGTCCACACCAGGACACAGCAGGCCATGTAGACATGGCCCTGGAGGTCCCAGTGGGGACATGTGTCATCAGACAGTACCCAATCTGTACCTCTGTCTGGTAGTGCCCGTGCAACCCCTGGCAGGCACAGGTCACGTGGCAGTGCCTGGACACAATGAGCTGTAAATCCTGGTCTGTACAATCTAGAGCTGTCAATAATACCCCTGTGTAGGCAGGACACATGGCAGAACTGTGTGCACACATACATGCACACACCAGAAACATCTGTAGGGCACCGCAACACTCACATGCATAACAACCACACATGGCCAATTAGATCACAGGCCCTAACCCACACACACACAGTGTCATCCACTGGTGCAGCCTAGGCCCCTGGCAAACATTATCACCCTGTGCATATGATGATGCCTGTGCTGCATCCCTGTCATCCACACCATCGGTGCAGGGACATGCTCATATGGTCTGATGCACAGGGTGAACAGAATAGGGAGATAAGTGTATATTACAATTGTTGGGTACTGTTGACATGCAGCAGACATACCATGTAGTACAGGTTTAGAGTGCATTGTTTTATGTTCACAGTATGTGTCTTGATAACAACATTAACAGCATGTTGGTAATGATGCCCTGCTTCCCTCCTTATGGTCTAATTGCATGTGCCATTAAGTACCAGTGTTTGCAGTTTCCCATGTGTAAATGTGGAGTACTCACAGGCATGTATGGCAATACCAGCATGCTATACGTAGCCTCAACCTCACTGTTAGAAAGGCTGACATTCCAAAGATGTCTACACATTTACTGATCCAGGAGCATGTGAGCTGTGTACTAAGCTACAGTGGCTAGAGACGTGACATCCATACCGGGTGACATCACAGGTACAGTTACATGGTGCAGGGGGTTTACACAGTGGTCTAGCTGATGTCAAGGGTAGAGGCCAGTTGATAGCATGAGGCCTCACTGTGTAGCAGTAATACACATTCACATTACAGGATGAGAACACACACCTACACACACAGACACACACACACACACACACACACACACACACACACACACACACACACACACACACACACACACACACACACACACACACACAGGTATTCAGACACAGTAACACGCCCACACTCACGGGGTCAACGACACTATAACACACACACTTGATAGTGCTGAGGTGAGGACCCCTGCCTATGTGGTAATCACCATTACAGTACTGTGCACCCACATGACATGACACAGAGAATGAACATGTACAGATAGTCAGTAATGCCTAAGACCGACGGCATCAACAGGGTAGTAGATTGCATCACCTGGAGGGGTTAGGGGTCATATCTGTTCACTATGGTAGCATACATTCTCACTCCATGCACCAGACAGCCATATATACATATATACACACACACTGTGGAGTCCACAATTGAATTCACCTATGTCATGCATATACAGATAGCTAACATGTGTGTGATACGCACACCACCCCTGCCTATGTCTTGCTTTCTACACTGCAGTATGTACAGATCACTTAAACTGTGTACAGGGGTGTGTAACAATTGGGATGTATTCCCCACCATACGTGGCATATATGGACACACAAGCAAACACACATGGCAGTACTGTGAATCAAACACCTGTTATCTTATGATACATCTGACAGACATGCAGCAGTATTGTCCACATTACAATGTGTACCAACGCTACCTTCGGCGATTGTGCTGCTATATGCACATGGGAGGACTTAAGTGTTACAGGTGTCAGGTGATTTACAGTCAGTGACACCCTGACCGCTGTGTAGGTTGTATGTCTTCACCTTCAATTAACAGAAACATAGCTTAGTGTTTGCACATGTTATGGTAGGATGGCTTGTGACACACCTGTGAGCTGTCTTCAGCAAACATCCATCTGCAAAGGTGGTCCACCACTTTATGTACACATCCAGCCATACCTGATGTACATCTTACCGGACTGTCAGTATTTCACCATATACAGGTGTCAGTGATGGGGCTGCATTGCAACTGCATGTTGTAGTAAGACACAGATGAACTGCAAACATCAGCTACTGCACATGCATGGTAGCTGAATGCACACCACAACATGTACATGTGTGTAGGTCCTACATTCCTGTCATGTAGCCATGTTTGTATGCATTGCAATTGGTGGACATGTGTGATGACATACATGACACATGGACTGTTGTATGATATGATAGTTGTCATGAGTAACCAGTACAGAGGGAATGTTAACTCAGTCAACATTGCTATCACACCTTATGTACTGTTAGCATTCAACAGCCATGGACCTACCTTCCATGTGCATGCATGTAATTGCTGTAGCCACTTGTTTGCACGAAGGACAGCAAAAGCTATGCTATGTACATATGTGTTGTGTGTGTGTGGGGCATGTACATATCCATGGCAGGTAGATGTATGTCATAACCAAACATAAGTGTGTTTACTGGTGTACAGCAACAGTTATCTGTTACAGCTGTATATGACCCAGGGCCCCTGTTATGTGTACAGCTGACCTGGTTATGAACAGTGGTATCATTGCATTACATAACACATGATGGAACCCTGTCAGTACATGGGTAGTGTGCACAGTTATTGTAGAGCTAGGTACAGTCCACTGGTCATGAGTAACATGGTGTTGTACTAATGTATGGGTGTGTGTTGCTGGTCCAAGGACATGGTGATGTCTGAGGGCTACATCCTAGAATGCGGCATTTGACACTATGATCTGCACTTGACACATCTGTGATGGCTTTTGAGAGTGTACTGGTCAGTACATGTGAGTGGCCTTCATGTATGTGGGGACACTATCACCTGGAGCGGTCCATAACGGTGTTATGGCCCAAATGTCTGTATCAGAGGTATACGGTGGTAGTGCTATTGTGCACAACTGAGCCTTATGCCTGGTGTTCCTCACTGGACAGATGTCAGTATTCCCCATTGTTGGATCTAGATTGGCAGCTGTGATTACGAACGCTGCACATCTAGCACTGTTTAGCATACACGTACAATGCAGTTGTCTTCTAGGTGTCAGGGTGTTTACCTGGTCTCAGGATATTCATCTATGAATGGTACTATATGTGCGAAATAGCCACTCCTGGCAGGACATCACCATGGGTGGTATTAGTGTGCCAGGTTTAGATTGGTACAGCTAAGGTGATGGACAGCAGCAGACGTTGTGTAGAAGACTGATGTCAGTTATATGTAGTGCAGCGTTCATGCTAACAATGATGACTATCAACACACTGTGCCCTTCCATGTTTAGAATCAGAGTGCATACAAGACAGCCCTTCGCTACTAAGTGTGTGAGCATGCCCAGAACGCCGTTGTGTAGATGGACACATAGTGCATTCCAAACGGACGTGTGCTACTAAGTGTGTGAGCATGCCCAGTGACACCTTGTGTCGGTTATGTGCCTCTATGTGTATGGGCATGACCTTTGTAATCCTGTATAGCGATAGTGGTCATCCAGGCAACAGATGGCCATACCCCACTTCAGGATGGATTCCTACATTGAACACATTGGTTTACAGGTATGTACACCATAACTGACAGCATCCATGTCGATGTCCACATTCCTAGAAGGTCATATTGACTGTCTTGAAAGGCATAGCGTCTGTGGCACATCTCGTATCTATGTAATGTTGTAATAGTGGTCCGTAGATAGGCAGTTGTCCTGCTCACACCAATGGCATGTGTTTGTCTCCGTCTGCCTTGGGACAGTAATATGCTTTTAGGCTGCTCACATTCCATACAATTCCTATTGGTGTCTTTTACATTGCTGATGATATCACCCACCTAGAAGTATGCCTCTGGGAGTGCTGTGCTCCAGTAATATTGGTAGCGTATTCTGTAACTGCGTAATGCTGTAGTGTGATAAGATAGTTAGGTCTATGTTCTAATCCCAGCCTGGCCACATGTGTGTGTTTTCAGCTGCCTAGGGACAGAGTGATGTTTTTAGACTGCTCACTCTCCATACAATCCCTATCGGGGTCTTTTCCATTGCTGATGATGTCACCCACCTAGAAGTATGCCTCTGGGAGTGCTGTACTCCAGTAATCTCAGTAGTACGTTCTGTAACTGCATAATGCTGTAGTGGGATAAGGTAGTTAGGTCTATGTTCTAATCCCAGCCCTACCAAGTGTGTGTGTGTGTTTCCAGCTGCCTGAGGACAGAGTGATGCATTTAGACTGCTCACTCTCCATACAATTCCTATCGGTGTCTTTTCCATTGCTGATGATGTCACCCACCTAGAAGTATGCCTCTGGGAGTGCTGTGCTCCAGTAATCTTGGTAGCGTGTTCTGTAACTGCGTAATGCTGTAGTGTGATAAGATAGTTAGGTCTATGTTCTAATCCCAGCCCTGCCAAGTGTGTTTCCAGGTGCCTGGGGATAAAGTAATACTTTTAGACTGCTCACTCTCCATACGATCCCTATTGGCGTCTTTGCCTTTGCTGATGATGTCACCCACCTAGAAGTATGCCTCTGGGAATGCTGTGATCCAGTAATCTTTGTAGCACATTGTATAACTACGTAATGTTTTTGTGTGAAAGTATAAACAGGTAGGTGTACTATTCCAAGGCATGACAGGTGTGTGTGTTTGGTAGTCATATTCTATGTGTTGGTATCTGTGAATGGCTAGCTCCAGGATGTTTTGAGTGTGTTTTGTTGCTTTCCTATATAGTGTCCACAAATGTCATGATCGCCCAAGAGACTGGGTTGGCAAGACATAGACATACATCCGCCAATAGGTCTGGTGAGTAAATGTCAGCAGCCCTACTCTTACTCTTAATACAGTCTGACCCATGTGACGCAATGAAACACACTTGCCTTGATAGTAACACCACTACATAATGCAGGTGGCACATGTGGTTTCCTCTTCATTCTTGTCTAATGCTTTGGTGTCATGTGGTCCGCTGTTGTGATATAAATTCTATATCTACGTATGTGTGTGTATATGTATATGTGTGTGTATGTATGTGTGTGTGTGTGTGTGTGTGTATATATATATATATATATATATATATATATATATATATATATATATATATATATATATATATCTATATATATATATATATATATATATATATATATGTGGGCATTAGCCCACATAAATCTACATGATGCAATACATGACCTGTACTATTGAATGTCTGTGCTGGATGATCTGTATGTGATCATGTGGTATGCATGTTTATCTGCCATGGCTTAGTGGTAAAGCACATCCTCTGTGGTGTGCAGGGTCCTGAGTTCTAGTTATGTAGAGACCGGTTATTTTGTTGCTGGGAAGAACAAGGGACAGCGAATATGCTGATAGTAAGGCACCTTTAACCAGTTGTGTACGGATCTGAGTGACAAAGCAGTGGTTATTATTTTGGAGGATCAGTATGGGTCATATAACTATGCATTAGAAGACAATACTATGCAAATGAGGTTAAAAATAGTGAATCCCGTTTATCCCCAGGGTGTGATGCAGATCCCAAGAATGTATGTGTATAGATAGCCGGGTGCAGGACTCAAATATAGGTGAAAGCATGGGGGGGTGTCAGGCATACTGTACGTACATTGGAGCCCTGTGCCTTGGGATTGCTCCTGCCTTAGCACACCTAAGCTAGGGGTGTGTCTATACCTGCCTAGTGAAATTGGGAGGGACAACAGCAGTAGTGGAGTAGTCAAGGTGAACAAGCTGCGCAAACAGGTGATAATTAGCACAATCAGCAGATTACATGCCCAGCCTGGACCAGAACAATACAGTAAAGTGACCAAGTACCATACACACAGGTTTCTTCCACACTCTACACCACCGGTGTATACATGTGGGGACATTTCTCGACACAATCCAACCAAATGAGAAGGGCTGTAGCAGGCAACATAGACCAACATGTACAGGAGGCTGAGGGTGGTGAGGATGTGAATGCTACCGAACAACCTTTAGTGAGGAGACAGAAGACTTTACAGACCCAGGGTAACCTACCAGGGGCTACATGAGCTGGAGATAGTGGAGTGCTATGGGGTGGACAGAGACCTCCTACAGCAGCTTGTTGAGCTGTGCCGGCCACACCTGACACATCGAACAGGCCAAGGGAAATCCATACCAGTGGATACCAAGGTATGTGTAGGCCTAGGTATACTAGCCATAGGTACCTCCCAAAGCACAACTGGGGATATCATGGGATCTCACAGGCATCTGCATCCAGAGTATTGCACCAGTTCCCAGGTGCCATGTCACCACATGCCAGTGAGCACATACATGTCCTCAACACACATGAGGTGTTGACCAGCAATATGCATCTCCTCCACCAAATGGCAGACTACCCTGGGGTACTGTGTGCTATAGCCTGCATGCATGTATGCATCAAAGCACCAGCCGGTGAGCAGGGTAGAGCCTACATTAACTGCAGGGGCATACCCTCCAACAGCTAGGTTGTATGCAATGGCCAGGGCATTATACTGAATGTGTGTGCTGGCTGCCCTGGAAGCTATGACAATTCTGATATATGGCATCTGACGCAGCTGTACCACACTTTTGCCAATATGGACATATCCTACAGTCACCTAGTGCGGGATGCTGGGTAACCACTGGAGTTGTGGCTGATGACACCCATCAGCAATGCACACACACCTGAACAACTAAACCATAATGAGGCACACAGGCAAGACATATAATTGAGCTTTTGTTTGGATGCTCAGGTCACGGTTCTGGTGTCTGGACACATCCGGTGGAGACTTGCAGTATTCACCAGCTACATGCACCCAAATTGTTATGGTTTGTGCTATGCTACATAATATAATCCTGCAGAAACAGTTGCAGCAGAAACAGCATGGGGCAGGGCCACACAGCCCCCCACCAATGCCAAGGCCTGTACAGGCACACTGTGACTCAGAGGAAGAACTACCTGAGCTGGACCCAGTAGGCGAAAGGAGGTATGCACAGTATGACCTGCCCTTGGCAAAGAGGCAACGCATGGCATATACACCGACACAGTAGGTACCCAGGGAATTTCACCCTCTCTGACCCGCACAGACAGTAAAAGGGATGTCAAACATGACACTACCTGTGCTCAGACATGTATAGGAAGTGCACTGTGTGCATCCAACATAGGCAGCCCTCCAGCACCATCCTCAGGTTTGGCACACCCCCAACATAAGTCAATCAACCTACCAATTGGCAGTTGTATTAGAATGTGTTTTAACCTGTAGCTATGGTATGGATGTGAGCATATAAGGGAATTTGGTGGCCGACTGTTAGGGCAGCAGACAGTACACGTCCATAGTGGCACCATGACATCTGTAGCACATACCGGGGTCACAATAGTAGCCAGTAGTACACAGGGTGTCCTAACCCACTGCAGGTTATGGGCTGAACATCATGTGTGTCCATACAGCCCACACAAGTCTCATACAGCTGGACAGGTGTAGACCAATACAGACAAATGCTATACAATGGCCTCTGGATATGCCCAAATGGATGACCCCAACTCCCACAGACACACACACAGACTACAGCAGGCCAGGCAGTTGGATGTAGGTTGTGAAGGCTAGGACGTCTGAAACCACTATGCTGGTAATTAAAGCTAGGATCTGAAGTACACTGATATGCCTCTAGACAGCAAATTAGGTAGGTCCACACACTGAAATGGAGTACCTGACATACCAGTACAGTAGTAGCAAAAGTGTACAACTGTCAGCTGTGCCCCCCTTCCAACATACACATGTGAAAGTCATGTGCGCCACCCCTGGTGCTGTATAGGAATGTGGATACAGTTGGATGTCCCCCCACGCTGTGCTGAAATGTAGCAACAGTCAATGCCACATGACTGCTGGCTACCCTGCAGACACAGCATGCCACCTGTCAGTGTACAACGCAGGGGTCGGCACCACAGTACTGACTACCTGGACATGTGACACATGCGATCCAATTGACCATACTGGGCATGCTCAAACACATGAAGGTATGACGGTAATGTCAGTTGACAACATGCATAATGGTCATACTGGGCATGCTCACACACTTAAACACAAGATGGCCAGGTCTGCAAACACCAGTGGTCCAGACATATCTGCCAGTATATTGCTATACTGTTGGATGACTGTGCTGTATAGTGTGTGTGTGGTACTGTCTATTGTCCGCATATATGCCATGCTGTACTGGTAATTCGAATCAGCTGTGTGCGCAGGGTGTTGCTACCAACACTTGCAAAGGACGGTTCTTTGTTTGTGGCCAGAACAAGGCCTTTGGATACGGAGGGGGTAAGGTACATTCTAGCAGATGGGAGCAGTTGTGCGTGGGTTTGCGCGGTGTTAAGCACTGCTGACCTCTGGTTACAGCTCCATATACTTGTTTAGACTACACATTTCTTTAACAGTGCAATACTCGCATACTGGTAGACAAACACTCTTACACCCGCTCGCTCCCTCACTTGCACGTGCACCGACATTGGTGCTTGCATTTGTCACTCACACTGGGTGGGCATGATCCCTTGTGATGCCTATTACATCGGACTACATGATTACAGTATCGGGTATGGCTGACCATTATGCGACGGCAGGCGTTCGACTGTACGGAATCGGCGGCCTGTCCAGTGACATAATCATATTATATGCGTGTTCCTCATACAATCTGCTCCCATCTGGCTGATTCATGGGAACCGATACTCTGCAATGCAGACATGTAAATGTGTTTTTGGAAAAGCATCTTTCTGCCGGGTCATGCTACCTAATACCTATTGTAGGTTTTTCCACCTTTTAAATTGGTCGAAGTGAGACTTTAGGAGTAACACCTTTCCCACTTTGCACGGGACAGTCCCTCATTAGGCATATGTGTCATGTGAGAATAATCTAGCCATAGCAAATGTCCTGATTAGAGGACAATATTATATTCTATTTTTCTCTAATAGTTGCATGTAATGGTTATTGTATAAATGACACTTCGATATGTTATGTGAAGTAGCATAAGCAACTTGGCTGCTGCTAGACTAAGCTTTGATTTGTGCTAATATGCATATTTCTGTACTATGCATGGCTGTAGGTATGTTCTGACCTGGTACGTCTGACATTTCTACAGAGCAGGTCCCACTTTGGCCATTTGGAAAGGTGGCAGCCCTATAGGACCTATATGTAGAGATGTCAGATTTGGCAAGGCAATACATACCCACAGCCATTAGAAAATTGACTACTTCGCCAGTTTACATAAGTTAAGGTTATTCTTGTAGCATTATAGTTGCTAATACTGTTTCCTATAACATCTAGATATTTCAGATACAACAAAATTATTTTATGCAACTACTACAAACAATATATGAACTTTTTTCCCGAAATCACAGGCCATGTGCCGTAACATTCATTTTGCAGGACACAACTGCCCAGAGTGGAGTGTCCCTCACAAAGGCGAACAGGTAGTAACCCCAAACTATTATGCTATCATCTACCTAAGGTGGTCAGTGGAATATGTGCTTTCTGTCACTAGCAGACCTCACATACGAATGGAGGAGAATGAACACTGCATCAGGGACACTGCATAACACCCTGAGGGGCACATTTAGATGATTGGTTCTATTAACCTGACACACTGACAGTCACAGGGCATATGTATTCATTCACATTTGTCGAGGTACATGCTGTTTACGACTCATACATGTTGTCATTAGTCATTATGTGTATTCTGTCACCTGTCCACCTAATATCACTAGTTCTGGAAGTGTTTAGTTAGGACTGTGTTACATTCTGATTCGGAATCATGGATGTCCATGATAATCAGGTACATGGCACGGATATAGTCCCTATGTGTTCCCTCAGTGGTTTACAGACTATCCAGTAGATGTGCTCTTCAGGTTTGGGAGGTATAGGCGTCTGCTATCCCCACATAGGAATATTAATTACTTCCACGGGGCGGGCCTAATACATCTCTGCCAACCAACACCTGCGCACTTAGGCCCATTATTGCATACCCATGATTCCCCTACCTGACACACCTCTACAGCACTCATGACTCATACTTACTTTGAGCGCAGCTGGGGTATGAACACACCCCTACACACAGCCCACTCTCCCCGTCTCGGGACACATGTCGTACGTTTTGTCAAACCATGTGTTATTACATTTGCACAACCTTCTGTTCCATGTACAGCTACATCCTGCTTGCATCGATTATCACAGATTCACCTGTGTGGTGAAATTTTGGTGTCCCGCAAGGGACCCCATTATCCATGTTTAAAGTGTAGACCTTGCAGATCTCTCCCACTGGTACTTTCCTGCCAGTGGTTTGGAAAGCAGTGGTGTATTTACCTTTATTGCGTGTCTGTATGTCTGACCGGCCTACCTGGGCAGTGTGGGAGGTAAACGTTTGTTTATTGGACCTCCCAGTAACATATGCCCAGTATGAACATATGTTACCCGTAATTGCTGTAACGTAACCTAGTTATGCACATGTGTATATCTACAATAACATATATATATATATATATTATATATATATTTCTGTGTGTCTATATATATATATATATATATATATATATATATATATATTACTTACGTATTATCGCAACAATATTTTGTGATACGGTATATGTTTCTGACGTTTACTTTAATAAAAATGAAGTGTAAGAGGGAAAGGTAAACTGTTATAAAGTGTGCTGGGATATTGATGGTGCTTTTTATAAATGATTAGCACATACAATTTTAAGAGTTGTGGGTAGCATGGTGTAAAGACGTTGAGCATTTACTTCAGTGATAACAGTGGTTGTATGTGTACATATGGCGGCCTGAAAGGACTGTGGGACTTAACTTACGATGTGAGGAGCTTTCCGGAGATTTATTTTTCTGCTTTACCTTGTTATTTTTGGAATTATTACTTAAAAGAAGAAATGGAACACAAGTCAGATGGATTATTCTTCACGTTTACCTTATTTTAACTGAATGTTTTAGTTGAAAAGAAAAAAACGGGGCACATACAAAGTAATTTAGGTAAAGTATTTAATGGTTTAAGTTTTTCAAACAGTATAGAGTAAATGGGACACATGCAATTTAATGTAGGTAAAGTATTTAATGGTTAAACGTTTACAAACAATATAATGAAAGGTTGTTAGGAAAAATGAAACATACTTAGTAAACATTGTTATAAGTAAACAGTACAGCTTTGCTTTTATGTACTGATGCTTCTGTTTTTAGTGCAATGTCTGTTTTAATTGCATTGATTTTAGTATGTGTTATGGCTCTAGAGATATGGATTGTTTAGTTGGTGTTGTAATGCTTTTCTGAGTACAAAGCAGAGAAGATGTGGATTGTGTTGACAACA
>NC_056725.1:1035937297-1035942297 GCF_019279795.1 Protopterus annectens
CTGTGCACATTCATATTATTTATGTCAATAAATGGAATGCATGTGTTACAGAGAATGTACTTCAACATATTGATGTCTGCATGTGCATATGCATATATACCTATTACGTACTAGCTGACCTACACGGACTGCTACAACCCTGGCACTCCTGTATCCATAATCGCATAGCCATAGTTTCTCCACCCCACCCGTGTTGAATTTCCATGCGTAACAGCCATTATCCACCTGATATCGCAGCCATGACACACCTTTACACATTGCCCTCTCCAGAGCGTTTGGGGCCCTACACACATTTTGTACTGCCTTGTGTATTCACAGGGTCTCCTGCCATTTATATTTGCACATACGTGCCTTTCCTGGTGTTATGGATTATGGACATTTGCGGATTACAAGTGTAGGTGGTCACAACATGAACTACATTCCGTCTGTGTTTAATGTTGACATAGCAGTTCAACGATATTATGGCCACTGTTATAACCCTGCCTCTGGTGTGAATAGCGGTGCTCTACTCACTCTTGTGTAGCTTTATCTGACATACGCTGCAAGCACTATATAATACATTAGTTGCTCTAGATTCCCTTCACAACCCTTGTGTATGCTTTATTCTTTCGGCGTTCATTCTTACATTATGTATGTATGTGTATATATATATATATATATATATATATATATATATATATATATATATATATATATATATATATATATATATCTATATATATATATATATATATATATATATATATATATATATTATATTTCTGTATTTTATGTCTGTGGATATATATCTATACACACACATACACACACACACACACACACACACACACACACATATATATATATATATATATATATATATATATATATATATATATATATATATATATATACATATGTGTGTGTGTGTGTGTGTGTGTGTGTGTGTGTATCTATATATATATATATATATATATATATATATATATATATATATATACATATATATAAGTTACATCTGTACATAACAACATACATTTGCTATGCTGGGAGCTGCTTACATCCGCACAGGCGCACTTGCGTATCCTTATTGTGAGTTACATATGTTTACTGCTACTTCTTTGTGCTTACGTGTGCCTTATTCATTATGACAGTACCCCTTTGATTGAAGGAATCCGGTTAACGGCCCCATGCGAAACACACGTTCACCTTTACATGTTTAAATGTTGGCTTTACAGCACAGAGGCATTCATTACACAAGAAAATGATATGTGCTATAGTCGTACTTGAACTGGGAATGCTTTTACATTAGGTGGATGCTCTAACCACTACACTATTGGTGTTCTGCTTCATTTATATGTATACCCATGGTTCATAGCTACCCTAACATATGCCTCACCGCTTCACTTACACAGCAGGCATCCATTCTCCTACTGGGAAAACCACAGTACTACACATGCGACATTCCATGTTCCCTACTGCTCTGAACCCGTGCTGCATGTTTACTCACTCCAAGGATATTCAGAACTCCAAAGTTTATAGTCCTGGCACATACGTGTGTTTGATTTTCAGGGTGTTCATGTGGTGATCTGGGTTTAGGCTTGTCCGACTGGTGACCGGAACTGCCCTGTACCTGTTCAAATGTCAGATGTAGCACTTGGACAGAGTTGGTCCCAATTTTAACATTCTACATGTGTTTACAGACGCAGGGTTTTGGGCACCTCTGACCAGATTATTATGTTGGGACTACATAATATATGGTGGTGGGTGGTTCCACTACATAATACAGGGTGGGGGGTGTTTCCGTTGGTGTTTCCCTTCACATTCTTTACAAATGCTTTATTTTGACCATTTCATTCATTCATATATATATATATATATATATATATATATATATATATATATATATATATATGTATATATCTCTGTCTGTACATACACCTACATACCTATTTACATTTCCCGTACTGTTGAATGTACACCGCACATCCCTGCTGCCTTTACCTCCCTATATCCTATGGATATTATTCTGGACATCACTTATGACTTCACTACAGGTATTCAATAGTACTGTCAACAAATGTGACAGTTGGTTGGTGTACATATGTGTACGGACCTCTGTAACACTCAGGGACTAATTTCAATAGTGACAGGGACAAGGCATTGACAAATCAGGGACAATCACGGACACTTCTACAATAACATGATGTGTTTCACTTCCACTTGGTATAACTATCAACACTGCATTAGAATATGCACACGGTTTTAAATGTCATTTGTTCGAGGGATGGAGACTCAATATTCGCTAACATGCATTTGTGTTTGCTTCTTAATTTTGTGCTCGCAAGAACTGACTTGCATACTTTGCATACGTTTCAGTATCCACGGGCACTGACAGGTGTGATTACTATTGCAGGTCGACTGTAATATTCAGGATTTTAGGTTGCATGTCAACAGCCGACATTTCCACGCCTCCGTGCGGCACTTCGACACACCCCATACACTGCCGCTCATTTCCTATGCACATGGCCGTGGCGGCAGCGCGCCTTCATTAATATACATATGGCGTTACTGCACCTAACGCCGGCCTTGCGCCAAGCTTCATGAATCCTGGGGATTGTCTTTTTTAATTCCAGTGAGGAAGATCGCAGCAGGAAATGAACTGTGTGCATTGAGCAGATGCACAGGCTTGAGGAGCAATACATCTACCCCTATTTACAGGACTGTATTTTTTTACAATAACATGTATATTGATTAGAATACAGGAATGCCCATCATGCATCAATAAGGTAAGTGAAACCATCACATGACAGCTGTGCTTACAACCGTGATCGAAATCTAAAAATGTTGAACTTTCATGTAGAATTAAGCCATTGTTTCAGCACACGATTTTTGAATTATACTTCACAACCTAAATAAAAGTTGGTTTAGTGAATTTGTCACAAATATGGTAAGAGGGATGTTTTGGATGCAAATCTAAGTGCTGTGATTGTTGCTCTTTGATGCATTATTTAGCACATTTGTATGTATGACTTTGTTTTCCAGTGATTGAGGTGTTGTACATAGCCTACTCATTTACAAAATGGGTGTCTGCTCTGTCACTGTTTGCATTGACATTTGCAGACTGTGTGGTATGCCCTTCAGTTCCACATTGTTATTGTGTTTGCTTTCACCACCTTGAGTGCTTTGATAGAAACACAATTATAGCCTAGTTTTACTGCCACTTGTGCAGCTAGACACTTGTGTGCAGCAGTTTATAATCAGTAAGCATATTTTGAATGTTTTGATTTTTCAGGCTACTGATTGCTAATATTCTTTGGTAGATAACACATACAATTGTGCACATACAATACAGTTAGTAACAGACAGATTCTCATATGTCACCAGCTGTGGTGATTGAATATATAACATTTTTTTTACTGTTGTAGTCATTATATTGATGTGTGATCAGCAAATTATTATGTTGTCTGTCTCAGATGTTTGTTATATTGCTTGCCTATTATCCATAATATTGTCATATTACTTTCTCCTCATTTTAACAATGACACTTTGTGGTGTTTCTATAAATCATTGAATGAAGAGAGTAGAATCTCTTGATTTGAGCTTTCATATATTTTTATAAAATTAATGACCTGGATGGGTGTGTCTAAGCCTACTGAATTGATAAAAAAAGAATACCGAGTTCCTGTTTACGAATAGGGCATATAGGAACACGCAATTATGAGATGACTCTGTCCATAACAGACATGTGTTAGTCCCTGTGTAAATTGTATCATAATCATATTGTGTTGTGCTATGATATTCATGGGACTGTTCTGTGTGATAGACATTTGCTTTTCTTTTCTGTTGTGTTTTGCAATTAATTTTGACAGAACATTGGACCTGTGGATGTTCTCCAAACAGAAGATGTTGACAAGCGCATTTCACACCACTGCCAGAGTCTTCCAAAGATGATGGTGAGGATGATGATGACCACGAGGAAGCTGGACCTGCCCCTGCCCAAGCCATTATGCCTGCACCTTGGAAGAGATGATGGCATGACTGGAATCAAGATGATTATCAGGAGATCCAGGACGTCATGACCAGTGAGTTCTGAGCAGAAATGAGGGACATGATGGGGTCCTTCTATGAGGATATGGCATACGCTATGTGGAATTCATTCAGAGAGGTAGCTCGTGAGGTCATTTGAGAGTCTGAGCCCCATCAGCCTGGTTTCTCTGATCTGTAAGTATTGTTTGTGTGCTCCACTTGTGTTATGCTGCCAACATGGTGATTGCCATTTCATTGATTGGACTGTATATGCACTGTTGTGCATGCAGTCCATGTATCTGTCATGCTTATGTCCTATTGTTATGTGACATTTACTTCTGTTTCAATGTGTGCATGACACACATTAATACATTACATTTTCTACACACATTCAACTGTCTATGCATTGTGGCAGTTAACTTGCTAATACTGCTGCAAGAAGTAACCAGTAAACATGTGTGTTACTGGGGCGAATGACAGACAATATATGTTGTCCATGCTCCATCAATAACAGTGTGATATTCCTTGGATTTCTGTTTTGCCATATCAGGTATGTGCAACAGACAGACTTCATTCCATATGCATTTTGGATGACAGTTGTCAAGATGTCCCACTGGCATGATGTGGTGTTGTCTGTCATGGGTTAGCAATACTGATGCCATGTGGGATCATATACAGTTATATCCTGTCTATGATCATTCCTCCTTTTCTGACTGCATCATACAGCAATGTAGCATTAATGTATTCACAGTGTTACAGGTAACACAGTCTTTAACAATACACTGTGCTGTGGTTGTTGTATGTAGGATTTCCACATCCACTA
Source organism: Protopterus annectens (assembly GCF_019279795.1). NCBI lineage: Eukaryota > Metazoa > Chordata > Ceratodontiformes > Protopteridae > Protopterus > Protopterus annectens. Next base: position 1,035,942,129 of record NC_056725.1, read on the forward strand.
TGTACTGACATTAGTGTATACCTTCTACAAATAGTTGTACACATTAACTGAATGTATGTGTGTGTGTGCACATAGTAGGATACATACTGACACAGAAATGTACCTTTCACATGTGAACATTCATTGAGTTACTGCCGCTGTGCTATAATGATGCTCACAGGAGTGTTCT